>NW_027136154.1:0-119897 GCF_039906515.1 Pseudorca crassidens
CTCCAGCTAGTCTCTCATTGGTTCTCGCTATTCCTGTTCATCTTCCGCAGAAATTGCAAACTGGGCCAAACAGGAGGTTAAAGGGACTGACTCTCCAAGTCGGGAGGGTGTTAGTAAAGCGTCTGGAATGTTGCACCCGAGTACCAGGGTACGAAAACTGAGACATATTTGAACACGTCTCCCGATCACATGGTTGATCATACTCTAGGTTCCACATGCATGTTTTAGCTGAAGGAAGAATACCTTAAACCTGGGTAGTTGAAACCCGTGGAATGGGTACCATGCAATATGACTTCAAAGGGTCTTCATTTGCTCACCGAACCTCTCCAATCCTATCACTGCTGCGTTTATGCCCCTGTACACATGCTTGATTCTCTTTCGGAGACATAGCAATCCATAGGTTTTAAGATACTTACTAGTCAGGTACATTCTTAGGCGTTTAATATGCGGTGTTGAGTCCATTTCGTTGAGCAAGGAGTAGCTCTTGTCTATTCCATATTTGGCTTAAGGAACTTTATCTGTGCTCATTTCAATCTCTGGTTTTATGCAGCACCCCAACTCACCTTTACCCTTAAGCAAGCATAAGTTGGTTTTCTAAATTTGAGACCCTGTTCTGTTCTGTAATTCAGTTCCTGTGGAGCCAAGTTTACATTCCGTGTATTACTGATATCTTATGATGTTTCTTTTTCTGTGTGACTTATTTCAGTTAGAATCATCATACCTGAATCCACTCATTGTGCTGCTAAGGGCCTGATGACATAGATTTCATTGCTGAGTGATATTGCTTTGTAAGTAAATACCACAACTTCTTTATCCATTTTTCACTTTCTGCGATGTTGAACTTGTACTGTAAACGAGGTTCTTGTAAACAGAGGCGTCCCAATGTTTGGGGTGGCTGTGTCTTTTTGATTTTAATTTCCCTAAGCTATAGGACCATAAGTGGAAGTGCCCTAGGCTCTGTTGCTTTGTTTTTTAGATGTTTCAGGAAACACCATACACTTCTCCCGAGTGTCTGTTGGCAATTTACATCCCGCCCATCAGCATAACAAGGCTCCCAGTTCTCCATGGCCTGTCCTGCCTTTCTGGATTTTACACTTTTTTCAGATGGCCCTTTTGACCGGGGGGAAGTGAGACTTCATTGTAGTGCAGATTTCCTTTGCAAGTTTGCTTGGTTGGCCAAAAAGGGCGTATGCGTTTTTTCCTGAATATATTCAGGAAAAAACGCATACGCCCTTTTTGGCCAAGTGCATCATTGTGGACGTTCTGCCTCTTTTCCTATGCTTTCAATGCAATTCCAGTCTACCTCCTGAAATCGGTTTCCTGCAATTCTGCCCCGCTTTCAAGTCCTCTTGGCAGCCTTACTTCAGTATATTTTTGGACGATTGCTGTCATTTATAACTCTGCAGGTTTGTGAATTACAGTGTCCCTGAGCTCCTTTCTTCAACTCGCTTTCTTTTGAGCTGGCCGCAACACCGCAGGATGGCTTCAGGCCCTAATCTGGTTCCGGCACGGCACGCTGAGCCTTTGGTTAATTCCTCTTCCTGGTGGGAAATGAGAGTTAAATTTGCCCGTCCAGACACCTCCAGCTAGTCTCTCATTGGTTCTCGCTATTCCTGTTCATCTTCCGCAGAAATTGCAAACTGGGCCAAACAGGAGGTTAAAGGGACTGACTCTCGAAGTCGGGAGAGTGTTAGTAAAGCGTATGGAATGTTGCACCCGAGTACCAGGGTACGAAAACTGAGACATATTTGAACACGTCTCCCGATCACCTGGTTGATCATACTCTAGGTTCCACATGCATGTTTTAGCTGAAGGAAGAATACCTTAAACCTGGGTAGTTGAAACCCGTGGAATGGGTACCATGCAATATGACTTCAAAGGGTCTTCATTTGCTCACCGAACCTCTCCAATCCTATCACTGCTGCGTTTATACCCCTGTACACATGCTTGATTCTCTTTCGGAGACATAGCAATCCATAGGTTTTAAGATACTTACTAGTCAGGTACATTATTAGGCTTTTAATATGCGGTGTTGAGTCCATTTCGTTGAGCAAGGAGTAGCTCTTGTCTATTCCATATTTGGCTTAAGGAACTTTATCTGTGCTCATTTCAATCTCTGGTTTTATGCAGCACCCCAACTCACCTTTCCCCTTAAGCAAGCATAAGTTGGTTTTCTTAATTTGAGACCCTGTTCTGTTCTGTAATTCAGTTCCTGTGTAGCCAAGTTTACATTCCGTGTATTACTGATATCTTATGATGTTTCTTTTTCTGTGTGACTTATTTCAGTTAGAATCATCATACCTGAATCCACTCATTGTGCTGCTAAGGGCCTGATGACATAGATTTCATTGCTGAGTGATATTGCTTTGTAAGTAAATACCACAACTTCTTTATCCATTTTTCACTTTCTGCGATGTTGAACTTGTACTGTAAACGAGGTTCTTGTAAACAGAGGCGTCCCAAACTTTGGGGTGGCTGTGTCTTTTTGATTTTAATTTCCCTAAGCTATAGGACCATAAGTGGAAGTGCCCTAGGCTCTGTTGCTTTGTTTTTTAGATGTTTCAGGAAACACCATACACTTCTCCCGAGTGTCTGTTGGCAATTTACATCCCGCCCATCAGCATAACAAGACTCCCAGTTCTCCATGGCCTGTCCTGCCTTTCTGGATTTTACACTTTTTTCAGATGGCCCTTTTGACCGGGGGGAAGTGAGACTTCATTGTAGTGCAGATTTCCTTCGCAAGTTTGCTTGGTTGGCCAAAAAGGGCGTATGCGTTTTTTCCTGAATATATTCAGGAAAAAACGCATACGCCCTTTTTGGCCAAGTGCATCATTGTGGACGTTCTGCCTCTTTTCCTATGCTTTCAATGCAATTCCAGTCTACCTCCTGAAATCGGTTTCCTGCAATTCTGCCCCGCTTTCAAGTCCTCTTGGCAGCCTTACTTCAGTATATTTTTGGACGATTGCTGTCATTTATAACTCTGCAGGTTTGTGAATTACAGTGCCCCTGAGCTCCTTTCTTCAACTCGCTTTCTTGTGAGCTGGCCGCAACACCGCAGGATGTCTTCAGGCCCTAATCTGGTTCCGGCACGGCATGCTGAGCCTTTGGTTATTTCCTCTTCCTGGTGGGAAATGAGAGTTAAATTTGCCCGTCCAGACACCTCCAGCTAGTCTCTCATTGGTTCTCCCTATTTCTGTTCATCTTCCGCAGAAATTGCAAACTAGGCCTATCAGGAGTTTAAAGGCGCTGACTCTCCAAGTGGGCAGAGTGTTAGTAAAGCGTCTGGAATGTTGCACCCGAGTACCAGGGGAGGAAAACTGAGACATATTTGAACATGTCTCCCGTTCACATGGTTGATCATACTCTGGGTTCCACATGCATGTTTTAGCTGAAGGAAGAATACCTTAAACCTGGAGAGTTGAGACCCGTGGAATGGGTACCATGCAATATGACTTCAAAGGGTCTTCATTTGCTCACTGAACCTCTCCAATCCTATCACTGCTGCGTTTATGCCCCTGTACACATGCTTGATTCTCTTTTGGAGACATAGCAATCCATAGGTTTTAAGATACTTACTACTCAGGTACATTCTTAGGCGTTTAATATGGGGTGTTGAGTCCATTTCGTTGAGCAAGGAGTAGCTCTTGTCTATTCCATATTTGGCTTAAGGAACTTTATCTGTGTTCATTTCAATCTCTGGTTTTATGCAGCATCCCAACTCACCTTTCCCCTTAAGCAAGCATAAGTTGGTTTTCTAAATTTGAGATCCTGTTCTGTTTTGGTATTCAGTTCCTGTGTAGCCAAGTTTACATTCCGTGTATTAGTGATATCTTATGATGTTTCTTTTTCTGTGTGTCTTATTTCAGTTAGAATCATCGTACCTGAATCCACTCATTATGCTGCTACGGGCCTGATGACATAGATTTCATTACTGAGTGATACTGCATTGTACGTAAGTACCACAAGTTCTTTATCCATTTTTCACTTTCTTTGATATTGAACTTGTACGGTTAACGAGGTTCTTGTAAACAGAGGCGTCCCAAATTTTGGGGTGGCTGTGTCTTTTTGATTTTAATTTCCCTAAGCTATAGGACCATAAGTGGAAGTGCCCTAGGCTCTGTTGCTTTGTTTTTTAGATGTTTCAGGAAACACCATACACATCCCGCCCATCAGCATAACAAGGCTCCCAGTTCTCCATGGCCTGTCCTGCCTTTCTGGATTTTACACTTTTTTCAGATGGCCCTTTTGACCAGGGGGAAGTGAGACTTCATTGTAGTGCAGATTTCCTTTGCAAGCTTGCTTGGTTGGCCAAAAAGGGCGTATGCCTTTTTTCCTGAATAAATTCAGGAAAAAAGGCATACACCCTTTTTGGCCAAGTGCATCATTGTGGACGTTCTGCCTCTTTTCCTATGCTTTAAATGCAATTCCAGTCTACCTCCTGAAATCGTTTTCCTGCAATTCTGCCTTGCTTTCAATGCCTCTTCATAGCCTTACCTCAATATATTTTTTGAAAATAGTTGGCCTTTATAACTCTGCAGGTTTTTGAATTGCAGTGGCCCTTAGCTCCATTTTTCAGCTCTTATTTTTGTGATCTTGCCTCATAACCACAGGATTCCTTCAGGCCCTATTCTTCTTCTGGGGCACCTTGCTGTGCCTTTGGTTTATTCTTCTTACTGATGTGAATTTAGAGTGACATGTGCCCATTGAAACCGCTACAGCTAGTTTCTCACTGGTTCCCCCTCTTCCCATTCATCCTCCGCACTAACTGCAGACTGTGCGATACCAGAACTTAAAGGCATTGACTCTCCATGTGGGGATATTTTTGGTAAAGCGGCTGGAATGTCGATCCGGAGCCCCAGGAGAGGAAAAATGAGGTGCGTTTTAGAAACCTTTCCCGATCATATGGTATACCAGTCGCTGGGTTTCCCAAGCATGGTTTAGCTGTAGGAAGATTCCCTTCAACCTGGAGTGTTGGGACCCTTGGAATGAGTAGCATGAAGTATTGCATTAAACTTTTGGCAGTTGCTCACCAAAGCTCATCAATCCTCTCAGCCCCAAGTGTCCAGCCTTATGTCTTATCCAGCTGTGGGTTTATATGTGGTCAATCCAGGTTGCATCACAGCCCCTGAGCGAATTTTGTAAGAATTTTTCTCTCTTTCATTGTTTCTGCGTTTTGTTTTTAAAATTTATTTCTATAATGGGGTTTAGCTCATTTTCACTGCTGTGTTTGTGCCACTCTGCACACACTTGATTCCCTTATGGAGATATATCAATACATGGGTTTTAAGATTCTTATTACTCAGATATATTTCTCTGCGGTGTATAGGGTGTGTTGAGGCCAGTTCATTGAGCAAGGTGTAGATCTTGTCTAATATCTATTTGGTTTATTGAACGGTATCTGTGCTAATTTCAAACTCTGGTTTTATGCATCACCCCACCTCTCCTTTCCCCTTAAGCTGAAATAAGTGTGTTTTCTAAATGTGAGACACTGTTCTGTTCTGTAATTCATTTCTTGTGCAGCCATATTTACCCTCCCTCTATAAGTGATATCTTATGATATGTTTCTTTTTCTGTTTGACTTATTTCAAGTAGTATTATCGGACCTAAATCCACTCTTTATCCTTCTACTAGCCTTATTACATTGATTTCATGGTGAAGAGATATTCCATTGTACATAAGTACCACATCTTCTTTATCCATTGTTCTCTTTCCTGGGATATTTAAGGTATACTGAAGTTGAGGTTCTTGTAAACAGAGTAGCCCTAAACTGTGGTGTGCTTGTGTCTTGTTAATTTTTAGATTTCCCTAGATATACTCCCATGATTGGAAGTGTCCTATGCTCCGTAGCTCTGTTTTTTAGATGATTTAGGAACCACCATACACTTCTCCAGAGTGGCTCTCGGCAGTTCACACACTACCCATCAGCGTATAAAGGCTCCCTGTTCTCCATGGCCTGTCCTGCATTTCTGGTTTTTACAATTTTTTAGGATGGCCCTTTTGACCAGTGGGAAATGAGACTTCTTTGTTGTGCACATTTGCATTGCTTGCTTGCTTCGTTGCCCATAAAGTGCGTATGCGTTTTTTCCTGGATATAATCAGGAAAAAACGCATACGCCCTTTTGGGCCAACTGCATCATTGTCGAAATTCTGCCGCTTTTCATGTGCTTTAAAGACGAGTCCAATCTATCTCTTGAAATCTGTTTCTTGCAATTCTGTCTTGCATTCAGATCCTCTTCTTTGCCTTACCTCAACATATTTTTGGACGTTAGTTTTCATTTATAACTCTGCAGGTTTGTGAATTGCAGTGACCCTGAGCTCCATTTTTTAAGTTGCTCTTTTGTGAGCTGGCCTCAAACCCGCAGGATTGCTTCAGGCCCTATTTTGGCTCGGGCGAGGCGGGCTGAGCCTTTTTTCAATTCTTATTCTTAATGGGAAATTAGAGTGATATGTGCCCGTCCAAACCCCTACAACTATTCTCTCATTGGTTCCCCGTTCATCCTCCTCACAATTTGCAAAATGTGTGAAACAGAAGTTGAAATGTGCTGATTCTCCAAGTGGGGAGATTCTAAGTAACGTGGCTGGAATGGTGAACAGGAGCACCAGGAGAGGATAAATGAGCTGCATTTTAGACACATCTCCCGATCACATGGTGTACAGTCCTCTGGGTTTTCCATGCATGTTTTAGCTGTAGGAAGATCCCTTGAACCTGCATATTTGGGACCCATTGAATGGGTACCAGGTAGTATTACTTTAAAGGGTGTGCATTTCCTCACCCAACCTCACATTTCTCTTAGCGCAAACAGTTTCCAGCCTTATGTCTCATCCTGCTGTGGGTCTAGATGTGTTCAATCCATGTTGCATCACCGGCCCTGAGGAAAAGTTGTAAGAGGTTTTCTCTGTCTCTCTGTCGTTTATTTTTTTCAATTTATTACTATATTGGTTACAGCTGATTTTCAAAGCTCTGTTTCTTGCTGCTGTACATCCACTTGATTCACGTACAGAGAGACATCAGTAAATTCTTTTTCAGATTCTTACCAGTCGTATATATTCTTTTCCGGTGACTTGAGTGTGCTGAGTGCAGTTCTTTTAGCTACCGTGTAGGCCTTGTTGATTATCAGTTTGGTATTTGGAATGGTATCTTTGCTAATTTCAACCTCCTGGGTGATGCCTCACCCCTCCCCACCTTTCCCGTTTAGCAGCCTTATGCGTGTTTTCTACATATTTGACTATGTTTTTGTTTTGTAATTTATTTCATGTGTAGCCATTTTGGATTCCACCTTTAAGTGATATCTTATGATATGTGTCTTTTTCTTTTTGAATTATGTCACTTAGAAAGATCATACGTAACTCCTCCGGAGTTGTTACAACTGGCCATATTTCATTGATTTCCAGGCTGAATAATATTCCACTCTACCTAAGTACCACATCTCTACCCATTTTTTCCCTCCAGAGACATTTAAGTTATATCCTAGTTGAGGATCTTTTAAACAGAGAGGGGGTAAACATTGGGGTGCCTGTGTCCTCTCGATTTTTGTTTTTCTCAAGATATACGCCCATGAGTGCAAGTGCCCTATGCTCTGTAGCTCATTTTTTAGATGCTTTAGTAAACACAATACACTTCTCCAGAATGGCCGTTGGCAATATACATTTCCACTATAAGTCTCACAGGGCTCCCTCTTCTCCTTGCCCTGTCCTGCATTTCTGTTGTTTACGCTTTATGAGGATGGCTCTTCTGACTGATGCGAAGTGATATCTTTTGTAGTATTGACTTCCAGTGCCCACCTGTTTGGTTGGCTAAAAAAGTGTATGCCCTTTTCTTGAATATATACAGAAAAAAACGCATACACCCTTTTTGGCCAACTGCAATGTTGGCAATGTTCAGCTCCTTTTCTTGTGCTTAATGGCGAGTCCTTTCTACCTCCTCAAATCCCTTTCCTGCCATTCTCCCTTGCTTACAAGTCCTTTTCTCTGACTTTCCTCAAGACATTTTTCAGTGATGGATATTTTCAACTCTGCAGTTTTGTGAATTTTACTGCCCCTGAGTTCCATTGTTCAACTTGTGTTTATGGGAACTGGCCACAAAGCAGCGGGATTTCCTCAAGCCCTATACTGTTTCCATGGGCAACCCTAGCCTTTGGTCAATTCGTCTTCCTGATTGGAAATTAGAGTGACATGTGCCTGTCTGAACACCTAGGACTTGTCTCTCATTGTTCCTCATCCTTCCGCTTCATCCTCTGGACAAATTCCAAACTGTACGCAACAGGATGTTGACAGTGCTGACATCTCCAAGTGGGGAGACTGTTAGTAAAGACGCTGGAGGGGTGAACCCGAGCACCAGGAGATGAGGAGAGGAGATGCCTTTTCCAAACTCTTCCCGATCAGACGGTATACCATCCTCTGGGTGTGACAGACATGTTTTAGCAGTAGGAAGAGTCCCATTCATGTAAGGAGAACACCAGGGCTTTTTCAAAATCAGTGTCTCCCCGAAACCCAAACTGGGGAATTTTTTAAGCTACGGCTACACATATGTTCATTAAGGGCCTTGGGAAGTAGGCAGAGTCCAAACTTTAGATGATTGAAGTCTTCAGGGTCAGAAGCACTCACCACCAGCTTCCCTTAGGTTACACTTTAACTGTCATTGATAGATGATGTCAATAAAAATATCTATTCTTTTTCAGATTATTTCCCCTTATAGGTTATTGCAAAATGTTGAGTGTAGTTCCCTGTGCTATACAGTAGTTCCTTGTTGATGATCTATTTTATACATAGCAGTGTGTATGTGTTAATCCCAAACTGTTAATTTATCCCTCCTCCCACCTTTCCCCTTTGGTAATAATAAATTATAAGATTTTATACTTCTCAGAAATGGGGGAGCTGAAAGAGAGGTATCATTTTCAATGGAAAAGCATTTAAAACAAGATTGAAGCTTTAACCAAGATTATTAGATGTACATCCTTGGAAAGAAATCACTTCGTTTCTCTAATATTGACCTGACAAATAAGACAAACCTTTTCACTGAACTTGCTTATAATAAAGTGATGGAAATATCAAATGGAAGTGTTAGAAACATCTTATTTTACCCGAGCCTTATACACTGTTCTATGTTAACTACAGTTTGGCTCACACATCTGTTCATTGAGGTTACAATAGTCTCAATTTCTGTTACTGATCCTCCAGAGTGGACCCCAACAAGTGTCCCCCTGCCCAGTGTCATTGGGGCCAACAGATCGAGACTGAGTTTGGTTCACAAGCAAAGGAAACTTTATATTTTGATCAGAGAATGGAGAGGTGAGAGCATGCACTACCCCGTGGGCTGTGGGCTGGGCTGCTGTGTAGAGATCCTGTCAGAGTCAGTGGGAGGGAGGGGGCGGAGCTCTCGAGGGCCAGGTTGGCTGCAGCTCAGGCTCTATATCGCGGAGTCTGCACTGGGCCCCAGGAGCTGAGGTGTCGACCCAGCCATTCTGCACTAGGAAATCTGGTCTGAAGTGCCGGGTGTGGAACCTCTGCATGCGGGACCCTAGGAGCACGTGAAATTAGACAAAGCACAAAGGATAAAAAAGGTTAGACTTGACTTTATTGCCCAGATTCTATTTTTATCTCCCAGGGATTTTTAATGGGCTTTGCTGGGGACAAACCCCTCCTCTGCCTTTTGTCCCGTTCCTCATTCTTGGAGTGCTGAGGGTGCAGACACTTCTTCTGTAACTGCTGAGTGCTGAGTTGGGAGCCCTAATACCCGGGGGCGAGGGTCAGAGCTTCTCCCCAGCAGCCTCCAGGTGACGTTGATTGTCCCCAGGCCCCCTGCCTCCCTGCTCGTCCACCTGAGCACCAGCATTGGAAGTGTTATAGATTCTAATGACCTTTAAGGGTCCAGGAAAGAGATGTGCAGAGACGCTGTGGGGGCCGGTTTCACCCCGCCCCACATTTGTTCGGCCACCTTAGGCTGACCGTTTCTGCCAGCCTAGATGCTCTGACCAGTAGTCTGCGCTTTCTTCAATTAGGCCCCTGAATTAACGTACAAACAGCACCAGGTGTCAGAGCCCTGCCCGCTCAACTCCCAGACAGTCCAGGGTCAGTGGTGATCAAGGACCATGATGACCACTGAGTCAACAGCCTTTTGAAGTAAACAGGAGTCCAGCCGGTCTTATTGGCCACCATCATCACGGTGTCTGTAGGCTTTTCTATGGTGACAGTGTGATATACGGTTCCCCCGCCAAGATTATTAGCTCCCCTCTGGGTGCAGTAAGTCCTGCAAGCAGTAGTCTACTCTTTTGGGACACACTCTTATTGTTTTATGAGAGAAACTCCAGGTCAAGTGATGTTCACACGAGTCGTCATGGTGCCCTGTTGCCCCCGGTTATCTCTCTGGATGTTGGAGTTGGAGGGCCTCCTCACTCGAGGTCGGTGTGCCCACGGAGCGAACCCTGCAACTTCAGGGCATCGTTGGTGGTTAGGATCACCACGTGGGGTCCTTTTCCCTTAGGAAGGAGGTGGCCTTTTGGGCTGCTGATTTCCAGGTTTTTAGATACCGCCAGTATCTTGGCCAGATGCGGCAGTGGGCCAAGCCCCTTGGTGACCGTAGTTTATCCTACCTGGATGGCATTCTTGCATTGTTCCATTTCAAGTGGTCCCAGTTTTTGCACTAATTCTCCAATGGCGATTCACCTTTCACCGGGAATGTAAAGGTCAAAGGGTTTAGCTAAATTAGGGAGTTCCAGGGCAAGGGTCTGAATTGACTGCTCTTTCCATTCTTGAAAGGCCACTTCTGGATTCTATTCAAAAGGATCATCATCTTTTCCTTTCAGTGTTTCATATAGAGGCCCAGCTAGTAGACTGTAGTTAGGGATCCAGAAGCAGCAAACCCTGGCCTCCCCAGGAACCCCTAAGCTGTCTTCTAGTTTTAGAAAGGGGTAAGGCTGCAAATGGTTTCTTCCCTTTCCTGGGATGGGCTTCTCCGACCTTCTGTGAGAATGAAGCCCAGGCAGGTCACTGCAGTCTGTGATATTTGAGCTTTTTCTTGGACAACTTCTATCCTTTATTGGCTTGGTAGTTCAGAGGCCTCCTTAGTAGGGCTGGCGATCAGAATGTCGTCTGCGTACTGAAGGAGGGTTTCCTTTTCCAGAGGTAGAACTTTTAGGTCTTTAGCTAAGCTTTCCCCAAAGATGGTGTGGGAATTTTTGCACCCTTGGGGCAAGACGGCCCGGAAGTATTGTTTTAGTTGTATGTTGAGTCCTGCCACTCACAAGCCAAAATTTCTTGTGACTCTGGGACTAATGGAATACAAAAGAAGGCATCATTGAAGACTAATACAGAATACCATGTCCTGGTGGTTGGTAGAATGACCAGCAGGGTGTAGGAATTAGGAGCAACTGGAGGTATATCCTCGGTGGCTTCACTGACTGTCCTGACATCCTTTACCAGGTCCCCAGCAGCCCATGGGGCTCTCGTGGTCAGACCAATCCCAGAATATGGAGCTCACCTGGGCAGGTACCCCACCCCCACCCCAGCCCACGGGGCTCTCGTGGTCAGGCCCTTCCCAGGATACAGAGCTACCCTTGCAGGTACCATGGCAGGGCTGGGCACACAGGAACCGTGCACATAGCCCTCATTGCAGAGCACCCCCAGCTCACCTGTCGCTCAGAGCTGGCACAGAGCACCTCAGAGCAGGACTTGAACTAACAAACAGCAGCTGCGACAGGTCTGTGACCCTGGGCGTCACTCTGTGCGGCCTCCCTCCACCTGGTCTTCCAGAGACTTCCACTGCACCCGGGGCACCAGGCCTCTGACTCCAACCACCACCCACCCCTCCTCTCCCTGACTCCTGGGTTCCTCTCATAAGGAGAGGGTTTTCTTGAAGTTGTCTCCCACTCATGGGCCAGATAAAATGATTAGAAAACAAGCCAAAGCTGCAGCCCCTTGTCTATCCTGACTCTCAGGAGCCCACACCTGTTCCTTGGACCTGGCCGGTTCAGCAAGTTCCATTTTCTGCAACTGTGAGCCCCTGAGGGGTGATGATTGGCTGACCTGGGCAGCCTTACCGTGCGGGCCAGCCCTCCCCAGGTGTGCCTGGGTTGAGATCAATATAAATACCACTCCAGGCAGCAAGAGCCCCTGCAGCCGTGCCTGACGCCATTTTCTCTGCCCTGTCAGCAGTCTCGGGGCTGGGCTGGTGGGAGGGAGTGAGAGGCCACGGCTTTGTGGGTGGCCCAGTGTGAGTGGGGCTCTGCTGGACTTTCTGCAGCAGTTGCCAGGCTGCCACCTGCTAAAGAAGAGGATGTGTCACCCATACCTGCTGCTGGAATTTCTCCCTGGGCAGAGGTGAGGAAGGAAAAAAGCAGTGGGGGCAGGGACAGGACGGGTATCTCAGTCAGGGAAATGGAAATCTTCCAGAAGAGCACCCAGGGCCAGGACCATCCTGGCTGGCCTGCAGGCACCAAGTCGGCCGGCATGCTGTCACTCGTGTGGCTCTATGGCCCTTCCTCTAGGCTTTCAAGTCCTTGTATATATTCAGGTGTTTTACCTGGGACGGGTGGGAATAGTTCAGCAGCAACTGGCCTGGGGCTCAGCTCACGTTTACTCACAGATGCCTCGGCACGGTGCCCCAGCTTTGCAATGAGGACGCTTGTTGCGTGGGGGCTGCTGGCTGAATGGGAGACGATTCCCCACCACTGGCCAACTTCAGAATTGTTTACAACTGGAGCAAGTGCCCTGATACGGTTTTCCTCTGTGGAACTGGTGGGTTCTGTGTTTTTTTTCTCTTTTTCGTTTTTGGTTCAAGGTAGATTTTATTCCTCTTTTTTGTATTTACAGATATAAGCATGGAAATAATTTATTCATATAAATACATGTATGTGAAGGGAATAATTGTTTTTTCTGTTTTATTTTTTAAATTTTATTTCTTTTTAATTTTGAATTTTATTTTATATTTTTATACAGCAGGTTCTTATTGGTTATCTATTTTATACATATAAATGTATACATGCCAATCCCAGTCTCTCAACTCCTCCCACCACCACCCCCCCAACAGCTTTCCCCCCTTGTTGTCCATACATTTGTTGTCTACATCTGTTGCTCTATTTATGCCTTGCAAAATGGTTAATCTGTACAGTTTTTCTAGGTTCCACATATATGCATGAATATACAAGATTTGTTTTTGTCTTTCTGACTTACTTCACTCTGTATGACAGTCTCTAGATCCATCGACGTCTCTACAAATGACCCAATTTCATTCCTTTTCATGGCTTAGTAATATTCCATTTTATATATGTACCACAGCTTTATGCATTCGTCTGTCTGTGGGCATTTAGGTTGCTTCCATTACCTCGATATTGTAAATAGTGATGCAATGAACATTGCGGTGAATGTCTCGTTTTGATTTATGGTTTTGTCTGGGTATATGTCCAGTACTGGGATTGCTGTATCATATGGTAATTCTATTGTTAGTTTCTTAAGAAACTCCATATTGTTCTCCGTAGTGACTGTATCAATTTATATTCCCAACAATAGTGGAAGAGGGTTCCTTTTCTCCACACCCTTTCCAGCATTTTTGTTTGTAGATTTTCTCATGATGCCCATTCTATCAGGTGTGAGGTGATACCTCATTGTTGAGTCCATTTTGTTGAGCAAGGGGTAGGTCTTGTCTATTACATATTTGGCTTATTGAATGGTATCTGTGCTAATATCAAACTCTGGTTTTATGCAGCACCACAACTCACTTTCCCCCTTAAGGAAGCAAAAGTTGGTTTTCTAAACTTGAGACCCTGTTCTGTTTTGTAATTCAGTTCATGTGTAGCCAAGTTCACATTCCGTGTATTAGTGATATCTTATGATGTTTCTTTTTCTGTGTGACATATTTCAGTTAGAATCATCATACCTGAATCCACTCATTATGCTGCTATGGGCCTGATGACATAGATTTCATGGCTGAGTGATTTTGCATTGTACATAAGTACCACAACTTCTTTATCCATTTTTCACTTTCTGCGATATTGAACTTGTACCGTAAACGAGGTTCTTGTAAACAGAGCTGTCCCAAACTGTGGGGTGGCTGTGTCTTTTTGATTTTAATTTCCCTAAGCTATAGGACCATAAGTGGAAGTGCCCTAGGCTCTGTTGCTTTGTTTTTTAGATGTTTCAGGAAACACCATACACTTCTCCCGAGTGGCTGTTGGCAATTTACATCCCGCCCATCAGCATAACAAGGCTCCCAGTTCTCCATGGCCTGTCCTGCCTTTCTGGATTTTACACTTTTCTCAGATGGCCCTTTTGACCGGGGGGAAGTGAGACTTCATTGTAGTGCAGATTTCCTTTGCAAGCTTGCTTGGTTGGCCAAAAAGTGCGTATGCGTTTTTTCCTGATTCAGGAAAAAACGCATACGCCCTTTTTGGCCAAGTGCATCATGTGGACGTTCTCCCTCTTTTCCTATGCTTTCAATGCAATTCCAGTCTACCTCCTGAAATCGGTTTCCTGCAATTCTTCCCCGCTTTCAAGTCCTCTTGGCAACCTTACTTCAGTATATTTTTGGACGATAGCTGTCATTTATAAGTCTGCAGGTTTGTGAATTACAGTGCCCCTGAGCTCCTTTCTTCTACTCGCTTTCTTGTGAGCTGGCCGCAACCCCGCAGGATTGCTTCAGGCCCTAATCTGGTTCCGGCACGACATGCTGAGCCTTTGGTTAATTCCTCTTCCTGGTGGGAAATGAGAGTTAAATTTGCCCGTCCAGACACCTCCAGCTAGTCTCTCATTGGTTCTCACTATTCCTGTTCATCTTCCGCAGAAATTGCAAACTGGGCCAAACAGGAGGTTAAAGGCACTGACTCTCCAAGTCGGGAGAGTGTTAGTAAAGCGTCTGGAATGTTGCACCCGAGTACCAGGGGATGAAATCTGAGACATATTTGAACACTTCTCCCGATCACACGGTGGATAATCCTCTGGGTTCCACATGCATGTTTTAGCTGAAGGAAGAATCCCTGAAACATGGAGAGTTGAGACCCGTGGAATGGGTACCATGCAATATGACTTCAAAGGGTCTTCGTTTGCTCACCGAACCTCTCCAATCCTATCATTGCTGCAATTATGCCCCTGGACACACGCTTGATTCTCTTTTGGAGATATAGCAATCCATAGGTTTTAAGATACTTACTAGTCAGGTACATTTTTAGGCGTTTAATATGCGGTGTTGAGTCCATTTCGTTGAGCAAGGAGTAGCTCTTGTCTATTACATATTTGGCTTAAGGAACTTTATCTGTGCTCATTTCAATGTCTGGTTTTATGCAGCACCCCAACTCACCTTTCCCCTTAAGCAAGCATAAGTTGGTTTTCTAAATTTGAGACCCTGTTCTGTTTTGTAATTCAGTTCCTGTGTAGCCAAGTTTACACTCCGTGTATTAGTGATATCTTATGATGTTTCTTTTTCTGTGTGACTTATTTCAGTTAGAATCATCATAACTGAATCCACTCATTATGCTGCTACGGGCCTGATGACATAGATTTCATTGCTGAGTGATATTGCATTGTACGTAAGTACCACAACTTCTTTATCCATTTTTCACTGTCTGCGATGTTGTACTTGTACTGTAAACGAGGTTCTTGTAAACAGAGGCGTCCCAAACTTTGGGGTGGCTGTGTCTTTTTGATTTTAATTTCCCTAAGCTATAGGACCATAAGTGGAAGTGCCCTAGGCTCTGTTGCTTTGTTTTTTAGATGTTTCAAGAAACACCATACACTTCTCCCGAGTGTCTGTTGGCAATTTACACCCCGCCCATCAGCATAACAAGGCTCCTAGTTCTCCATGGCCTGTCCTGCCTTTCTGGATTTTACACTTTTTTCAGATGGCCCTTTTGACCGGGGGGAAGTGAGACTTCATTGTAGTGCAGATTTCCTTTGCAAGTTTGCTTGGTTGGCCAAAAAGGGCGTATGCGTTTTTTCCTGAATATATTCAGGAAAAAACGCATACGCCCTTTTTGGCCAAGTGCATCATTGTGGACGTTCTGCCTCTTTTCCTATGCTTTCAATGCAATTCCAGTCTACCTCCTGAAATCGGTTTCCTGCAATTCTGCCCCGCTTTCAAGTCCTCTTGGCAGCCTTACTTCAGTATATTTTTGGACGATAGCTGTCATTTATAACTCTGCAGGTTTGTGAATTACAGTGCCCCTGAGCTCCTTTCTTCAACTCGCTTTCTTTTGAGCTGGCCACAACACCGCAGGATGGCTTCAGGCCCTAATCTGGTTCCGTCACGGCACGCTGAGCCTTTGGTTAATTCCTCTTCCTCGTGGGAAATGAGAGTTAAATTTGCCCGTCCAGACACCTCCAGCTAGTCTCTCATTGGTTCTCGCTATTCCTGTTCATCTTCCGCAGAAATTGCAAATTGGGCCAAACAGGAGGTTAAAGGGACTGACTCTCCAAGTCGGGAGGGTGTTAGGAAAGCGTCTGGAATGTTGCACCCGAGTACCAGGGTACGAAAACTGAGACATATTTGAACACGTCTCCCGATCACATGGTTGATCATACTCTAGGTTCCACATGCATGTTTTAGCTGAAGGAAGAATACCTTAAACCTGGGTAGTTGAAACCCGTGGAATGGGTACCATGCAATATGACTTCAAAGGGTCTTCATTTGCTCACCGAACCTCTCCGATCCTATCACTGCTGCGTTTATGCCCCTGTACACACGCTTGATTCTCTTTCGGAGACATAGCAATCCATAGGTTTTAAGATACTTACTAGTCAGGTACATTCTTAGGCGTTTAATATGGGGTGTTGAGTCCATTTCGTTGAGCAAGGAGTAGCTCTTGTCTATTCCATATTTGGCTTAAGAAAATTTATCTGTGCTCATTTCAATCTCTTGTTTTATTCAGCACCCCAACTCACCTTTACCCTTAAGCAAGCATAAGTTGGTTTTCTAAATTTGAGACCCTGTTCTGTTTTGGAATTCAGTTCCTGTGTAGCCAAGTTTACATTCCGTGCATTAGTGATATCTTATGATGTTTCTTTTTCTGTGTGACTTATTTCAGTTAGAATAATCGTACCTGAATCCACTCATTATGCTGCTACGGGCCTGATGACATAGATTTCATTGCTGAGTGATACTGCATTGTACGTAGTTACCACAAGTTCTTTATCCATTTTTCACTTTCTGTGATATTGAACTTGTATGGTAAACGCGGTTCTTGTAAACAGAGGCGTCCCAAACTTTGGGGTGGCTGTGTCTTTTTGATTTTAATTTCCCTAAGCTATAGGACCATAAGTGGAAGTGCCCTAGGCTCTGTTGCTTTGTTTTTTAGATGTTTCAGGAAACACCATACACTTCTCCCGAGTGTCTGTTGGCAATTTACATCCCGCCCATCAGCATAACAAGGCTCCCAGTTCTCCATGGCCTGTCCTGCCTTTCTGGATTTTACACTTTTTTCAGATGGCCCTTTTGACCGGGGGGAAGTGAGACTTCATTGTAGTGCAGATTTCCTTTGCAAGCTTGCTTGGTTGGCCAAAAAGGGCGTATGCGTTTTTTCCTGAATATATTCAGGAAAAAACGCATACGCCCTTTTTGGCCAAGTGCATCATTGTGGACGTTCTGCCTCTTTTCCTATGCTTTCAATGCAATTCCAGTCTACCTCCTGAAATCGGTTTCCTGCAATTCTGCCCCGCTTTCAAGTCCTCTTGGCAGCCTTACTTCAGTATGTTTTTGGACGATAGCTGTCATTTATAACTCTGCAGGTTTGTGAATTACAGTGCCCCTGAGCTCCTTTCTTCAACTCGCTTTCTTATGACCTGGCCGCAACACCGCAGGATGGCTTCAGGCCCTAATCTGGTTCCGGCACGGCACGCTGAGCCTTTGGTTAATTCCTCTTCCTGGTGGGAAATGAGAGTTAAATTTGCCCGTCCAGACACCTCCAGCTATTCTCTCATTGGTTCTCGCTATTCCTGTTCATCTTCCGCAGAAATTGCAAACTGGGCCAAACAGGAGGTTAAAGGGACTGACTCTCCAAGTCGGGAGGGTGTTAGGAAAGCGTCTGGAATGTTGCACCCGAGTACCAGGGTACGAAAACTGAGACATATTTGAACACGTCTCCTTATCACATGGTTGATCATACTCTAGGTTCCACATGCATGTTTTAGCTGAAGGAAGAATACCTTAAACCTGGGTAGTTGAAACCCGTGGAATGGGTACCATGCAATATGACTTCAAAAGGTCTTCATTTGCTCACCGAACCTCTCCAATCCTATCACTGCTGCGTTTATGCCCCTGTACACATGCTTGATTCTCTTTCGGAGACATAGCAATCCATAGGTTTTAAGATACTTACTAGTCAGGTACATTCTTAGGCGTTTAATATGCGGTGTTGAGTCCATTTCGTTGAGCAAGGAGTAGATCTTGTCTATTCCATATTTGGCTTAAGGAACTTTATCTGTGCTCATTTCAATCTATGGTTTTATGCAGCACCCCAACTCACCTTTCCCCTTAAGCAAGCATAAGTTGGTTTTCTAAATTTGAGACCCTGTTCTGTTTTGGAATTCAGTTCCTGTGTAGCCAAGTTTACATTCCGTGTATTACTGATATCTTATGATGTTTCTTTTTCTGTGTGACTTATTTCAGTTAGAATCATCATACCTGAATCCACTCATTGTGCTGCTAAGGGCCTGATGACATAGATTTCATTGCTGAGTGATATTGCTTTGTAAGTAAATACCACAACTTCTTTATCCATTTTTCACTTTCTGCGATGTTGAACTTGTACTGTAAACGAGGTTCTTGTAAACAGAGGCGTCCCAAACTTTGGGGTGGCTGTGTCTTTTTGATTTTAATTTCCCTAAGCTATAGGACCATAAGTGGAAGTGCCCTAGGCTCTGTTGCTTTGTTTTTTAGATGTTTCAGGAAACACCATACACTTCTCCCGAGTGTCTGTTGGCAATTTACATCCCGCCCATCAGCATAACAAGGCTCCCAGTTCTCCATTGCGTGTCCTGTCTTTCTGGATTTTACACTTTTTTCAGATGGCCCTTTTGACCGGGGGGAAGTGAGACTTCATTGTAGTGCAGATTTCCTTTGCAAGCTTGCTTGGTTGGCCAAAAAGGGCGTATGCGTTTTTTCCTGAATATATTCAGGAAAAAACGCATACGCACTTTTTGGCCAAGTGCATCATTGTGGACGTTCTGCCTCTTTTCCTATGCTTTCAATGCAATTCCAGTCTGCCTCCTGAAATCGGTTTCCTGCAATTCTGCCCCGCTTTCAAGTCCTCTTGGCAGCCTTACTTCAGTATATTTTTGGACGATAGCTGTCATTTATAACTCTGCAGGTTTGTGAATTACAGTGCCCCTGAGCTCCTTTCTTCAACTCGCTTTCTTTTGAGCCGGCCGCAACACCGCAGGATGGCTTCAGGCCCTAATCTGGTTCCGGCACGGCACGCTGAGCCATTGGTTAATTCCTCTTCCTGGTGGGAAATGAGAGTTAAATTTGCCCGTCCAGACACCTCCAGCTAGTCTCTCATTGGTTCTCGCTATTCCTGTTCATCTTCCGCAGAAATTGCAAACTGGGCCAAACAGGAGGTTAAAGGGACTGACTCTCCAAGTCGGGAGGGTGTTAGTAAAGCGTCTGGAATGTTACACCCGAGTACCAGGGTACGAAAACTGAGACATATTTGAACACGTCTCCCGATCACATGGTTGATCATACTCTAGGTTCCACATGCATGTTTTAGCTGAAGGAAGAATACCTTAAACCTGGGTAGTTGAAACCCGTGGAATGGGTACCATGCAATATGACTTCAAAGGGTCTTCATTTGCTCACCGAACCTCTCCAATCCTATCATTGCTGCGTTTATGCCCCTGTACACATGCTTGATTCTCTTTCGGAGACATAGCAATCCATAGGTTTTAAGATACTTACTAGTCAGGTACATTCTTAGGCATTTAATATGCGGTGTTGAGTCCATTTCGTTGAGCAAGGAGTAGCTCTTGTCTATTCCATATTTGGCTTAAGGAACTTTATCTGTGCTCATTTCAATCTCTGGTTTTATGCAGCACCCCAACTCACCTTTACCCTTAAGCAAGCATAAGTTGGTTTTCTAAATTTGAGACCCTGTTCTGTTCTGTAATTCAGTTCCTGTGTAGCCAAGTTTACATTCCGTGTATTACTGATATCTTATGATGTTTCTTTTTCTGTGTGACTTATTTCAGTTAGAATCATCATACCTGAATCCACTCATTGTGCTGCTAAGGGCCTGATGACATAGATTTCATTGCTGAGTGATATTGCTTTGTAAGTAAATACCACAACTTCTTTATCCATTTTTCACTTTCTGCGATGTTGAACTTGTACTGTAAACGAGGTTCTTGTAAACAGAGGCGTCCCAAACTTTGGGGTGGCTGTGTCTTTTTTATTTTAATTTCCCTAAGCTATAGGACCATAAGTGGAAGTGCCCTAGGCTCTGTTGCTTTGTTTTTTAGATGTTTCAGGAAACACCATACACTTCTCCCGAGTGTCTGTTGGCAATTTACATCCCGCCCATCAGCATAACAAGGCTCCCAGTTCTCCATGGCCTGTCCTGTCTTTCTGGATTTTACACTTTTTTCAGATGGCCCTTTTGACCGGGGGGAAGTGAGACTTCATTGTAGTGCAGATTTCCTTTGCAAGCTTGCTTGGTTGGCCAAAAAGGGCGTATGCGTTTTTTCCTGAATATATTCAGGAAAAAACGCATACGCCCTTTTTGGCCAAGTGCATCATTGTGGACGTTCTGCCTCTTTTCCTATGCTTTCAATGCAATTCCAGTCTACCTCCTGAAATCGGTTTCCTGCAATTCTGCCCCGCTTTCAAGTCCTCTTGGCAGCCTTACTTCAGTATATTTTTGGACGATAGCTGTCATTTATAACTCTGCAGGTTTGTGAATTACAGTGCCCCTGAGCTCCTTTCTTCAACTCGCTTTCTTTTGAGCTGGCCGCAACACCGCAGGATGGCTTCAGGCCCTAATCTGGTTCTGGCACGGCACGCTGAGCCTTTGGTTAATTCCTCTTCCTGGTGGGAAATGAGAGTTAAATTTGCCCGTCCAGACACCTCCAGCTAGTCTCTCATTGGTTCTCGCTATTCCTGTTCATCTTCCGCAGAAATTGCAAACTGGGCCAAACAGGAGGTTAAAGGGACTGACTCTCCAAGTCGGGAGGGTGTTAGTAAAGCATCTGGAATGTTGCACCCGAGTACCAGGGTACGAAAACTGAGACATATTTGAACACGTCTCCCGATCACATGGTTGATCATACTCTAGGTTCCACATGCATGTTTTAGCTGAAGGAAGAATACCTTAAACCTGGGTAGTTGAAACCCGTGGAATGGGTACCATGCAATATGACTTCAAAGGGTCTTCATTTGCTCACCGAACCTCTCCAATCCTATCACTGCTGCGTTTATGCCCCTGTACACATGCTTGATTCTCTTTCGGAGACATAGCAATCCATAGGTTTTAAGATACTTACTAGTCAGGTACATTCTTAGGCATTTAATATGCGGTGTTGAGTCCATTTCGTTGAGCAAGGAGTAGCTCTTGTCTATTCCATATTTGGCTTAAGGAACTTTATCTGTGTTCATTTCAATCTCTGGTTTTATGCAGCACCCCAACTCACCTTTCCCCTTAAGCAAGCATAAGTTGGTTTTCCAAATTTGAGACCCTGTTCTGTTCTGTAATTCAGTTCCTGTGTAGCCAAGTTTACATTCCGTGTATTACTGATATCTTATGATGTTTCTTTTTCTGTGTGACTTATTTCAGTTAGAATCATCATACCTAAATCCACTCATTGTGCTGCTAAGGGCCTGATGACATAGATTTCATTGCTGAGTGATATTGCTTTGTAAGTAAATACCACAACTTCTTTATCCATTTTTCACTTTCTGCGATGTTGAACTTGTACTGTAAACGAGGTTCTTGTAAACAGAGGCGTCCCAATGTTTGGGGTGGCTGTGTCTTTTTGATTTTAATTTCCCTAAGCTATAGGACCATAAGTGGAAGTGCCCTAGGCTCTGTTGCTTTGTTTTTTAGATGTTTCAGGAAACACCATACACTTCTCCCGAGTGTCTGTTGGCAATTTACATCCCGCCCATCAGCATAACAAGGCTCCCAGTTCTCCATGGCCTGTCCTGCCTTTCTGGATTTTACACTTTTTTCAGATGGCCCTTTTGACCGGGGGGAAGTGAGACTTCATTGTAGTGCAGATTTCCTTTGCAAGCTTGCTTGGTTGGCCAAAAAGGGCGTATGCGTTTTTTCCTGAATATATTCAGGAAAAAACGCATACGCCCTTTTTGGCCAAGTGCATCATTGTGGACGTTCTGCCTCTTTTCCTATGCTTTCAATGCAATTCCAGTCTGCCTCCTGAAATCGGTTTCCTGCAATTCTGCCCCGCTTTCAAGTCCTCTTGGCAGCCTTACTTCAGTATATTTTTGGACGATAGCTGTCATTTATAACTCTGCAGGTTTGTGAATTACAGTGCCCCTGAGCTCCTTTCTTCAACTCGCTTTCTTTTGAGCTGGCCGCAACACCGCAGGATGGCTTCAGGCCCTAATCTGGTTCCGGCACGGCACGCTGAGCCTTTGGTTAATTCCTCTTCCTGGTGGGAAATGAGAGTTAAATTTGCCCGTCCAGACACCTCCAGCTAGTCTCTCATTGGTTCTCGCTATTCCTGTTCATCTTCCGCAGAAATTGCAAACTGGGCCAAACAGGAGGTTAAAGGGACTGACTCTCCAAGTCGGGAGGGTGTTAGTAAAGCGTCTGGAATGTTGCACCCGAGTACCAGGGTACGAAAACTGAGACATATTTGAACACGTCTCCCGATCACATGGTTGATCATACTCTAGGTTCCACATGCATGTTTTAGCTGAAGGAAGAATACCTTAAACCTGGGTAGTTGAAACCCGTGGAATGGGTACCATGCAATATGACTTCAAAGGGTCTTCATTTGCTCACCGAACCTCTCCAATCCTATCACTGCTGCGTTTATGCCCCTGTACACATGCTTGATTCTCTTTTGGAGACATAGCAATCCATAGGTTTTAAGATACTTACTAGTCAGGTACATTCTTAGGCATTTAATATGCGGTGTTGAGTCCATTTCGTTGAGCAAGAGGTAGCTCTTGTCTATTCCATATTTGGCTTAAGGAACTTTATCTGTGCTCATTTCAATCTCTGGTTTTATGCAGCACCCCAACTCACCTTTACCCTTAAGAAAGCATAAGTTGGTTTTCTAAATTTGAGACCCTGTTCTGTTCTGTAATTCAGTTCCTGTGTAGCCAAGTTTACATTCCGTGTATTACTGATATCTTATGATGTTTCTTTTTCTGTGTGACTTATTTCAGTTAGAATCATCATACCTGAATCCACTCATTGTGCTGCTAAGGGCCTGATGACATAGATTTCATTGCTGAGTGATATTGCTTTGTAAGTAAATACCACAACTTCTTTATCCATTTTTCACTTTCTGCGATGTTGAACTTGTACTGTAAACGAGGTTCTTGTAAACAGAGGCGTCCCAAACTTTGGGGTGGCTGTGTCTTTTTGATTTTAATTTCCCTAAGCTATAGGACCATAAGTGGAAGTGCCCTAGGCTCTGTTGCTTTGTTTTTTAGATGTTTCAGGAAACACCATACACTTCTCCCGAGTGTCTGTTGGCAATTTACATCCCGCCCATCAGCATAACAAGGCTCCCAGTTCTCCATGGCCTGTCCTGCCTTTCTGGATTTTACACTTTTTTCAGATGGCCCTTTTGACCGGGGGGAAGTGAGACTTCATTGTAGTGCAGATTTCCTTTGCAAGCTTGCTTGGTTGGCCAAAAAGGGCGTATGCGTTTTTTCCTGAATATATTCAGGAAAAAACGCATACGCGCTTTTTGGCCAAGTGCATCATTGTGGACGTTCTGCCTCTTTTCCTATGCTTTCAATGCAATTCCAGTCTACCTCCTGAAATCGGTTTCCTGCAATTCTGCCCCGCTTTCAAGTCCTCTTGGCAGCCTTACTTCAGTATATTTTTGGACGATAGCTGTCATTTATAACTCTGCAGGTTTGTGAATTACAGTGCCCCTGAGCTCCTTTCTTCAACTCGCTTTCTTTTGAGCTGGCCGCAACACCGCAGGATGGCTTCAGGCCCTAATCTGGTTCCGGCACGGCACGCTGAGCCTTTGGTTAATTCCTCTTCCTGGTGGGAAATGAGAGTTAAATTTGCCCGTCCAGACACCTCCAGCTAGTCTCTCATTGGTTCTCGCTATTCCTGTTCATCTTCCGCAGAAATTGCAAACTGGGCCAAACAGGAGGTTAAAGGGACTGACTCTCCAAGTCGGGAGGGTGTTAGTAAAGCGTCTGGAATGTTGCACCCGAGTACCAGGGTACGAAAACTGAGACTTATTTGAACACGTCTCCCGATCACATGGTTGATCATACTCTAGGTTCCACATGCATGTTTTAGCTGAAGGAAGAATACCTTAAACCTGGGTAGTTGAAACCCGTGGAATGGGTACCATGCAATATGACTTCAAAGGGTCTTCATTTGCTCACCGAACCTCTCCAATCCTATCACTGCTGCGTTTATGCCCCTGTACACATGCTTGATTCTCTTTCGGAGACATAGCAATCCATAGGTTTTAAGATACTTACTAGTCAGGTACATTCTTAGGCGTTTAATATGCGGTGTTGAGTCCATTTCGTTGAGCAAGGAGTAGCTCTTGTCTATTCCATATTTGGCTTAAGGAACTTTATCTGTGCTCATTTCAATCTCTGGTTTTATGCAGCACCCCAACTCACCTTTACCCTTAAGCAAGCATAAGTTGGTTTTCTAAATTTGAGACCCTGTTCTGTTCTGTAATTCAGTTCCTGTGGAGCCAAGTTTACATTCCGTGTATTACTGATATCTTATGATGTTTCTTTTTCTGTGTGACTTATTTCAGTTAGAATCATCATACCTGAATCCACTCATTGTGCTGCTAAGGGCCTGATGACATAGATTTCATTGCTGAGTGATATTGCTTTGTAAGTAAATACCACAACTTCTTTATCCATTTTTCACTTTCTGCGATGTTGAACTTGTACTGTAAACGAGGTTCTTGTAAACAGAGGCGTCCCAATGTTTGGGGTGGCTGTGTCTTTTTGATTTTAATTTCCCTAAGCTATAGGACCATAAGTGGAAGTGCCCTAGGCTCTGTTGCTTTGTTTTTTAGATGTTTCAGGAAACACCATACACTTCTCCCGAGTGTCTGTTGGCAATTTACATCCCGCCCATCAGCATAACAAGGCTCCCAGTTCTCCATGGCCTGTCCTGCCTTTCTGGATTTTACACTTTTTTCAGATGGCCCTTTTGACCGGGAGGAAGTGAGACTTCATTGTAGTGCAGATTTCCTTTGCAAGTTTGCTTGGTTGGCCAAAAAGGGCCTATGCCTTTTTTCCTGAATATATTCAGGAAAAAACGCATACGCCCTTTTTGGCCAAGTGCATCATTGTGGACGTTCTGTCTCTTTTCCTATGCTTTCAATGCAATTCCAGTCTACCTCCTGAAATCGGTTTCCTGCAATTCTGCCCCGCTTTCAAGTCCTCTTGGCAGCCTTACTTCAGTATATTTTTGGACGATTGCTGTCATTTATAACTCTGCAGGTTTGTGAATTACAGTGTCCCTGAGCTCCTTTCTTCAACTCGCTTTCTTTTGAGCTGGCCGCAACACCGCAGGATGGCTTCAGGCCCTAATCTTGTTCCGGCACGGCACGCTGAGCCTTTGGTTAATTCCTCTTCCTGGTGGGAAATGAGAGTTAAATTTGCCCGTCCAGACACCTCCAGCTAGTCTCTCATTGGTTCTCGCTATTCCTGTTCATCTTCCGCAGAAATTGCAAACTGGGCCAAACAGGAGGTTAAAGGGACTGACTCTCCAATTCGAGAGAGTGTTAGTAAAGCGTCTGGAATGTTGCACCCGAGTACCAGGGTACGAAAACTGAGACATATTTGAACACGTCTCCCGATCACCTGGTTGATCATACTCTAGGTTCCACATGCATGTTTTAGCTGAAGGAAGAATACCTTAAACCTGGGTAGTTGAAACCCGTGGAATGGGTACGATGCAATATGACTTCAAAGGGTCTTCATTTGCTCACCGAACCTCTCCAATCCTATCACTGCTGCGTTTATGCCCCTGTACACATGGTTGATTCTCTTTCAGAGACATAGCAATCCATAGGTTTTAAGATACTTACTAGTCAGGTACATTCTTAGGCATTTAATATGCGGTGTTGAGTCCATTTCGTTGAGCAAGGAGTAGCTCTTGTCTATTCCATATTTGGCTTAAGGAACTTTATCTGTGCTCATTTCAATCTCTGGTTTTATGCAGCACCCCAACTCACCTTTCCCCTTAAGCAAGCATAAGTTGGTTTTCTTAATTTGAGACCCTGTTCTGTTCTGTAATTCAGTTCCTGTGGAGCCAAGTTTACATTCCGTGTATTACTGATATCTTATGATGTTTCTTTTTCTGTGTGACTTATTTCAGTTAGAATCATCATACCTGAATCCACTCATTGTGCTGCTAAGGGCCTGATGACATAGATTTCATTGCTGAGTGATATTGCTTTGTAAGTAAATACCACAACTTCTTTATCCATTTTTCACTTTCTGCGATGTTGAACTTGTACTGTAAACGAGGTTCTTGTAAACAGAGGCGTCCCAATGTTTGGGGTGGCTGTGTCTTTTTGATTTTAATTTCCCTAATCTATAGGACCATAAGTGGAAGTGCCCTAGGCTCTGTTGCTTTGTTTTTTAGATGTTTCAGGAAACACCATACACTTCTCCCTAGTGTCTGTTGGCAATTTACATCCCGCCCATCAGCATAACAAGGCTCCCAGTTCTCCATGGCCTGTCCTGCCTTTCTGGATTTTACACATTTTTCAGATGGCCCTTTTGACCGGGGGGAAGTGAGACTTCATTGTAGTGCAGATTTCCTTTGCAAGCTTGCTTGGTTGGCCAAAAAGGGCGTATGCGTTTTTTCCTGAATATATTCAGGAAAAAACGCATACGCCCTTTTTGGCCAAGTGCATCATTGTGGACGTTCTGCCTCTTTTCCTATGCTTTCAATGCAATTCCAGTCTACCTCCTGAAATCGGTTTCCTGCAATTCTGCCCCGCTTTCAAGTCCTCTTGGCAGCCTTACTTCAGTATATTTTTGGACGATAGCTGTCATTTATAACTCTGCAGTTTTGTGAATTACAGTGCCCCTGAGCTCCTTTCTTCAACTCGCTTTCTTGTGAGCTGGCTGCAACACCGCAGGATGTCTTCAGGCCCTAATCTGGTTCCGGCACGGCATGCTGAGCCTTTGGTTATTTCCTCTTCCTGGTGGGAAATGAGAGTTAAATTTGCCCGTCCAGACACCTCCAGCTAGTCTCTCATTGGTTCTCCCTATTTCTGTTCATCTTCCGCAGAAATTGCAAACTAGGCCTATCAGGAGTTTAAAGGCGCTGACTCTCCAAGTGGGGAGAGTGTTAGTAAAGCGTCTGGAATGTTGCACCCGAGTACCAGGGGAGGAAAACTGAGACATATTTGAACATGTCTCCCGTTCACACGGTTGATCATACTCTGGGTTCCACATGCATGTTTTAGCTGAAGGAAGAATACCTTAAACCTGGAGAGTTGAGACCCGTGGAATGGGTACCATGCAATATGACTTCAAAGGGTCTTCATTTGCTCACTGAACCTCTCCAATCCTATCACTGCTGCGTTTATGCCCCTGTACACATGCTTGATTCTCTTTTGGAGACATAGCAATCCATAGGTTTTAAGATACTTACTACTCAGGTACATTCTTAGGCGTTTAATATGGGGTGTTGAGTCCATTTCGTTGAGCAAGGAGTAGCTCTTGTCTATTCCATATTTGGCTTAAGGAACTTTATCTGTGTTCATTTCAATCTCTGGTTTTATGCAGCATCCCAACTCACCTTTCCCCTTAAGCAAGCATAAGTTGGTTTTCTAAATTTGAGATCCTGTTCTGTTTTGGTATTCAGTTCCTGTGTAGCCAAGTTTACATTCCGTGTATTAGTGATATCTTATGATGTTTCTTTTTCTGTGTGTCTTATTTCAGTTAGAATCATCGTACCTGAATCCACTCATTATGCTGCTACGGGCCTGATGACATAGATTTCATTACTGAGTGATACTGCATTGTACGTAAGTACCACAAGTTCTTTATCCATTTTTCACTTTCTTTGATATTGAACTTGTACGGTTAACGAGGTTCTTGTAAACAGAGGCGTCCCAAATTTTGGGGTGGCTGTGTCTTTTTGATTTTAATTTCCCTAAGCTATAGGACCATAAGTGGAAGTGCCCTAGGCTCTGTTGCTTTGTTTTTTAGATGTTTCAGGAAACACCATACACATCCCGCCCATCAGCATAACAAGGCTCCCAGTTCTCCATGGCCTGTCCTGCCTTTCTGGATTTTACACTTTTTTCAGATGGCCCTTTTGACCAGGGGGAAGTGAGACTTCATTGTAGTGCAGATTTCCTTTGCAAGCTTGCTTGGTTGGCCAAAAAGGGCGTATGCCTTTTTTCCTGAATAAATTCAGGAAAAAAGGCATACACCCTTTTTGGCCAAGTGCATCATTGTGGACGTTCTGCCTCTTTTCCTATGCTTTAAATGCAATTCCAGTCTACCTCCTGAAATCGTTTTCCTGCAATTCTGCCTTGCTTTCAATGCCTCTTCATAGCCTTACCTCAATATATTTTTTGAAAATAGTTGGCCTTTATAACTCTGCAAGTTTTTGAATTGCAGTGGCCCTTAGCTCCATTTTTCAGCTCTTATTTTTGTGATCTTGCCTCATAACCACAGGATTCCTTCAGGCCCTATTCTTCTTCTGGGGCACCTTGCTGTGCCTTTGGTTTATTCTTCTTACTGATGTGAATTTAGAGTGACATGTGCCCATTGAAACCGCTACAGCTAGTTTCTCACTGGTTCCCCCTCTTCCCATTCATCCTCCGCACTAACTGCAGACTGTGCGATACCAGAACTTAAAGGCATTGACTCTCCATGTGGGGATATTTTTGGTAAAGCGGCTGGAATGTCGATCCGGAGCCCCAGGAGAGGAAAAATGAGGTGCGTTTTAGAAACCTTTCCCGATCATATGGTATACCAGTCGCTGGGTTTCCCAAGCATGGTTTAGCTGTAGGAAGATTCCCTTCAACCTGGAGTGTTGGGACCCTTGGAATGAGTAGCATGAAGTATTGCATTAAACTTTTGGCAGTTGCTCACCAAAGCTCATCAATCCTCTCAGCCCCAAGTGTCCAGCCTTATGTCTTATCCAGCTGTGGGTTTATATGTGGTCAATCCAGGTTGCATCACAGCCCCTGAGCGAATTTTGTAAGAATTTTTCTCTCTTTCATTGTTTCTGCGTTTTGTTTTTAAAATTTATTTCTATAATGGGGTTTAGCTCATTTTCACTGCTGTGTTTGTGCCACTCTGCACACACTTGATTCCCTTATGGAGATATATCAATACATGGGTTTTAAGATTCTTATTACTCAGATATATTTCTCTGCGGTGTATAGGGTGTGTTGAGGCCAGTTCATTGAGCAAGGTGTAGATCTTGTCTAATATCTATTTGGTTTATTGAACGGTATCTGTGCTAATTTCAAACTCTGGTTTTATGCATCACCCCACCTCTCCTTTCCCCTTAAGCTGAAATAAGTGTGTTTTCTAAATGTGAGACACTGTTCTGTTCTGTAATTCATTTCTTGTGCAGCCATATTTACCCTCCCTCTATAAGTGATATCTTATGATATGTTTCTTTTTCTGTTTGACTTATTTCAAGTAGTATTATCGGACCTAAATCCACTCTTTATCCTTCTACTAGCCTTATTACATTGATTTCATGGTGAAGAGATATTCCATTGTACATAAGTACCACATCTTCTTTATCCATTGTTCTCTTTCCTGGGATATTTAAGGTATACTGAAGTTGAGGTTCTTGTAAACAGAGTAGCCCTAAACTGTGGTGTGCTTGTGTCTTGTTAATTTTTAGATTTCCCTAGATATACTCCCATGATTGGAAGTGTCCTATGCTCCGTAGCTCTGTTTTTTAGATGATTTAGGAACCACCATACACTTCTCCAGAGTGGCTCTCGGCAGTTCACACACTACCCATCAGCGTATAAAGGCTCCCTGTTCTCCATGGCCTGTCCTGCATTTCTGGTTTTTACAATTTTTTAGGATGGCCCTTTTGACCAGTGGGAAATGAGACTTCTTTGTTGTGCACATTTGCATTGCTTGCTTGCTTCGTTGCCCATAAAGTGCGTATGCGTTTTTTCCTGGATATAATCAGGAAAAAACGCATACGCCCTTTTGGGCCAACTGCATCATTGTCGAAATTCTGCCGCTTTTCATGTGCTTTAAAGACGAGTCCAATCTATCTCTTGAAATCTGTTTCTTGCAATTCTGTCTTGCATTCAGATCCTCTTCTTTGCCTTACCTCAACATATTTTTGGACGTTAGTTTTCATTTATAACTCTGCAGGTTTGTGAATTGCAGTGACCCTGAGCTCCATTTTTTAAGTTGCTCTTTTGTGAGCTGGCCTCAAACCCGCAGGATTGCTTCAGGCCCTATTTTGGCTCGGGCGAGGCGGGCTGAGCCTTTTTTCAATTCTTATTCTTAATGGGAAATTAGAGTGATATGTGCCCGTCCAAACCCCTACAACTATTCTCTCATTGGTTCCCCGTTCATCCTCCTCACAATTTGCAAAATGTGTGAAACAGAAGTTGAAATGTGCTGATTCTCCAAGTGGGGAGATTCTAAGTAACGTGGCTGGAATGGTGAACAGGAGCACCAGGAGAGGATAAATGAGCTGCATTTTAGACACATCTCCTGATCACATGGTGTACAGTCCTCTGGGTTTTCCATGCATGTTTTAGCTGTAGGAAGATCCCTTGAACCTGCATATTTGGGACCCATTGAATGGGTACCAGGTAGTATTACTTTAAAGGGTGTGCATTTCCTCACCCAACCTCACATTTCTCTTAGCGCAAACAGTTTCCAGCCTTATGTCTCATCCTGCTGTGGGTCTAGATGTGTTCAATCCATGTTGCATCACCGGCCCTGAGGAAAAGTTGTAAGAGGTTTTCTCTGTCTCTCTGTCGTTTATTTTTTTCAATTTATTACTATATTGGTTACAGCTGATTTTCAAAGCTCTGTTTCTTGCTGCTGTACATCCACTTGATTCACGTACAGAGAGACATCAGTAAATTCTTTTTCAGATTCTTACCAGTCGTATATATTCTTTTCCGGTGACTTGAGTGTGCTGAGTGCAGTTCTTTTAGCTACCGTGTAGGCCTTGTTGATTATCAGTTTGGTATTTGGAATGGTATCTTTGCTAATTTCAACCTCCTGGGTGATGCCTCACCCCTCCCCACCTTTCCCGTTTAGCAGCCTTATGCGTGTTTTCTACATATTTGACTATGTTTTTGTTTTGTAATTTATTTCATGTGTAGCCATTTTGGATTCCACCTTTAAGTGATATCTTATGATATGTGTCTTTTTCTTTTTGAATTATGTCACTTAGAAAGATCATACGTAACTCCTCCGGAGTTGTTACAACTGGCCATATTTCATTGATTTCCAGGCTGAATAATATTCCACTCTACCTAAGTACCACATCTCTACCCATTTTTTCCCTCCAGAGACATTTAAGTTATATCCTAGTTGAGGATCTTTTAAACAGAGAGGGGGTAAACATTGGGGTGCCTGTGTCCTCTCGATTTTTGTTTTTCTCAAGATATACGCCCATGAGTGCAAGTGCCCTATGCTCTGTAGCTCATTTTTTAGATGCTTTAGTAAACACAATACACTTCTCCAGAATGGCCGTTGGCAATATACATTTCCACTATAAGTCTCACAGGGCTCCCTCTTCTCCTTGCCCTGTCCTGCATTTCTGTTGTTTACGCTTTATGAGGATGGCTCTTCTGACTGATGCGAAGTGATATCTTTTGTAGTATTGACTTCCAGTGCCCACCTGTTTGGTTGGCTAAAAAAGTGTATGCCCTTTTCTTGAATATATACAGAAAAAAACGCATACACCCTTTTTGGCCAACTGCAATGTTGGCAATGTTCAGCTCCTTTTCTTGTGCTTAATGGCGAGTCCTTTCTACCTCCTCAAATCCCTTTCCTGCCATTCTCCCTTGCTTACAAGTCCTTTTCTCTGACTTTCCTCAAGACATTTTTCAGTGATGGATATTTTCAACTCTGCAGTTTTGTGAATTTTACTGCCCCTGAGTTCCATTGTTCAACTTGTGTTTATGGGAACTGGCCACAAAGCAGCGGGATTTCCTCAAGCCCTATACTGTTTCCATGGGCAACCCTAGCCTTTGGTCAATTCGTCTTCCTGATTGGAAATTAGAGTGACATGTGCCTGTCTGAACACCTAGGACTTGTCTCTCATTGTTCCTCATCCTTCCGCTTCATCCTCTGGACAAATTCCAAACTGTACGCAACAGGATGTTGACAGTGCTGACATCTCCAAGTGGGGAGACTGTTAGTAAAGACGCTGGAGGGGTGAACCCGAGCACCAGGAGATGAGGAGATGAGATGCCTTTTCCAAACTCTTCCCGATCAGACGGTATACCATCCTCTGGGTGTGACAGACATGTTTTAGCAGTAGGAAGAGTCCCATTCATGTAAGGAGAACACCAGGGCTTTTTCAAAATCAGTGTCTCCCCGAAACCCAAACTGGGGAATTTTTTAAGCTACGGCTACACATATGTTCATTAAGGGCCTTGGGAAGTAGGCAGAGTCCAAACTTTAGATGATTGAAGTCTTCAGGGTCAGAAGCACTCACCACCAGCTTCCCTTAGGTTACACTTTAACTGTCATTGATAGATGATGTCAATAAAAATATCTATTCTTTTTCAGATTATTTCCCCTTATAGGTTATTGCAAAATGTTGAGTGTAGTTCCCTGTGCTATACAGTAGTTCCTTGTTGATGATCTATTTTATACATAGCAGTGTGTATGTGTTAATCCCAAACTGTTAATTTATCCCTCCTCCCACCTTTCCCCTTTGGTAATAATAAATTATAAGATTTTATACTTCTCAGAAATGGGGGAGCTGAAAGAGAGGTATCATTTTCAATGGAAAAGCATTTAAAACAAGATTGAAGCTTTAACCAAGATTATTAGATGTACATCCTTGGAAAGAAATCACTTCGTTTCTCTAATATTGACCTGACAAATAAGACAAACCTTTTCACTGAACTTGCTTATAATAAAGTGATGGAAATATCAAATGGAAGTGTTAGAAACATCTTATTTTACCCGAGCCTTATACACTGTTCTATGTTAACTACAGTTTGGCTCACACATCTGTTCATTGAGGTTACAATAGTCTCAATTTCTGTTACTGATCCTCCAGAGTGGACCCCAACAAGTGTCCCCCTGCCCAGTGTCATTGGGGCCAACAGATCGAGACTGAGTTTGGTTCACAAGCAAAGGAAACTTTATATTTTGATCAGAGAATGGAGAGGTGAGAGCATGCACTACCCCGTGGGCTGTGGGCTGGGCTGCTGTGTAGAGATCCTGTCAGAGTCAGTGGGAGGGAGGGGGCGGAGCTCTCGAGGGCCAGGTTGGCTGCAGCTCAGGCTCTATATCGCGGAGTCTGCACTGGGCCCCAGGAGCTGAGGTGTCGACCCAGCCATTCTGCACTAGGAAATCTGGTCTGAAGTGCCGGGTGTGGAACCTCTGCATGCGGGACCCTAGGAGCACGTGAAATTAGACAAAGCACAAAGGATAAAAAAGGTTAGACTTGACTTTATTGCCCAGATTCTATTTTTATCTCCCAGGGATTTTTAATGGGCTTTGCTGGGGACAAACCCCTCCTCTGCCTTTTGTCCCGTTCCTCATTCTTGGAGTGCTGAGGGTGCAGACACTTCTTCTGTAACTGCTGAGTGCTGAGTTGGGAGCCCTAATACCCGGGGGCGAGGGTCAGAGCTTCTCCCCAGCAGCCTCCAGGTGACGTTGATTGTCCCCAGGCCCCCTGCCTCCCTGCTCGTCCACCTGAGCACCAGCATTGGAAGTGTTATAGATTCTAATGACCTTTAAGGGTCCAGGAAAGAGATGTGCAGAGACGCTGTGGGGGCCGGTTTCACCCCGCCCCACATTTGTTCGGCCACCTTAGGCTGACCGTTTCTGCCAGCCTAGATGCTCTGACCAGTAGTCTGCGCTTTCTTCAATTAGGCCCCTGAATTAACGTACAAACAGCACCAGGTGTCAGAGCCCTGCCCGCTCAACTCCCAGACAGTCCAGGGTCAGTGGTGATCAAGGACCATGATGACCACTGAGTCAACAGCCTTTTGAAGTAAACAGGAGTCCAGCCGGTCTTATTGGCCACCATCATCACGGTGTCTGTAGGCTTTTCTATGGTGACAGTGTGATATACGGTTCCCCCGCCAAGATTATTAGCTCCCCTCTGGGTGCAGTAAGTCCTGCAAGCAGTAGTCTACTCTTTTGGGACACACTCTTATTGTTTTATGAGAGAAACTCCAGGTCAAGTGATGTTCACACGAGTCGTCATGGTGCCCTGTTGCCCCCGGTTATCTCTCTGGATGTTGGAGTTGGAGGGCCTCCTCACTCGAGGTCGGTGTGCCCACGGAGCGAACCCTGCAACTTCAGGGCATCGTTGGTGGTTAGGATCACCACGTGGGGTCCTTTTCCCTTAGGAAGGAGGTGGCCTTTTGGGCTGCTGATTTCCAGGTTTTTAGATACCGCCAGTATCTTGGCCAGATGCGGCAGTGGGCCAAGCCCCTTGGTGACCGTAGTTTATCCTACCTGGATGGCATTCTTGCATTGTTCCATTTCAAGTGGTCCCAGTTTTTGCACTAATTCTCCAATGGCGATTCACCTTTCACCGGGAATGTAAAGGTCAAAGGGTTTAGCTAAATTAGGGAGTTCCAGGGCAAGGGTCTGAATTGACTGCTCTTTCCATTCTTGAAAGGCCACTTCTGGATTCTATTCAAAAGGATCATCATCTTTTCCTTTCAGTGTTTCATATAGAGGCCCAGCTAGTAGACTGTAGTTAGGGATCCAGAAGCAGCAAACCCTGGCCTCCCCAGGAACCCCTAAGCTGTCTTCTAGTTTTAGAAAGGGGTAAGGCTGCAAATGGTTTCTTCCCTTTCCTGGGATGGGCTTCTCCGACCTTCTGTGAGAATGAAGCCCAGGCAGGTCACTGCAGTCTGTGATATTTGAGCTTTTTCTTGGACAACTTCTATCCTTTATTGGCTTGGTAGTTCAGAGGCCTCCTTAGTAGGGCTGGCGATCAGAATGTCGTCTGCGTACTGAAGGAGGGTTTCCTTTTCCAGAGGTAGAACTTTTAGGTCTTTAGCTAAGCTTTCCCCAAAGATGGTGTGGGAATTTTTGCACCCTTGGGGCAAGACGGCCCGGAAGTATTGTTTTAGTTGTATGTTGAGTCCTGCCACTCACAAGCCAAAATTTCTTGTGACTCTGGGACTAATGGAATACAAAAGAAGGCATCATTGAAGACTAATACAGAATACCATGTCCTGGTGGTTGGTAGAATGACCAGCAGGGTGTAGGAATTAGGAGCAACTGGAGGTATATCCTCGGTGGCTTCACTGACTGTCCTGACATCCTTTACCAGGTCCCCAGCAGCCCATGGGGCTCTCGTGGTCAGACCAATCCCAGAATATGGAGCTCACCTGGGCAGGTACCCCACCCCCACCCCAGCCCACAGGGCTCTCGTGGTCAGGCCCTTCCCAGGATACAGAGCTACCCTTGCAGGTACCATGGCAGGGCTGGGCACACAGGAACCGTGCACATAGCCCTCATTGCAGAGCACCCCCAGCTCACCTGTCGCTCAGAGCTGGCACAGAGCACCTCAGAGCAGGACTTGAACTAACAAACAGCAGCTGCGACAGGTCTGTGACCCTGGGCGTCACTCTGTGCGGCCTCCCTCCACCTGGTCTTCCAGAGACTTCCACTGCACCCGGGGCACCAGGCCTCTGACTCCAACCACCACCCACCCCTCCTCTCCCTGACTCCTGGGTTCCTCTCATAAGGAGAGGGTTTTCTTGAAGTTGTCTCCCACTCATGGGCCAGATAAAATGATTAGAAAACAAGCCAAAGCTGCAGCCCCTTGTCTATCCTGACTCTCAGGAGCCCACACCTGTTCCTTGGACCTGGCCGGTTCAGCAAGTTCCATTTTCTGCAACTGTGAGCCCCTGAGGGGTGATGATTGGCTGACCTGGGCAGCCTTACCGTGCGGGCCAGCCCTCCCCAGGTGTGCCTGGGTTGAGATCAATATAAATACCACTCCAGGCAGCAAGAGCCCCTGCAGCCGTGCCTGACGCCATTTTCTCTGCCCTGTCAGCAGTCTCGGGGCTGGGCTGGTGGGAGGGAGTGAGAGGCCACGGCTTTGTGGGTGGCCCAGTGTGAGTGGGGCTCTGCTGGACTTTCTGCAGCAGTTGCCAGGCTGCCACCTGCTAAAGAAGAGGATGTGTCACCCATACCTGCTGCTGGAATTTCTCCCTGGGCAGAGGTGAGGAAGGAAAAAAGCAGTGGGGGCAGGGACAGGACGGGTATCTCAGTCAGGGAAATGGAAATCTTCCAGAAGAGCACCCAGGGCCAGGACCATCCTGGCTGGCCTGCAGGCACCAAGTCGGCCGGCATGCTGTCACTCGTGTGGCTCTATGGCCCTTCCTCTAGGCTTTCAAGTCCTTGTATATATTCAGGTGTTTTACCTGGGACGGGTGGGAATAGTTCAGCAGCAACTGGCCTGGGGCTCAGCTCACGTTTACTCACAGATGCCTCGGCACGGTGCCCCAGCTTTGCAATGAGGACGCTTGTTGCGTGGGGGCTGCTGGCTGAATGGGAGACGATTCCCCACCACTGGCCAACTTCAGAATTGTTTACAACTGGAGCAAGTGCCCTGATACGGTTTTCCTCTGTGGAACTGGTGGGTTCTGTGTTTTTTTTCTCTTTTTCGTTTTTGGTTCAAGGTAGATTTTATTCCTCTTTTTTGTATTTACAGATATAAGCATGGAAATAATTTATTCATATAAATACATGTATGTGAAGGGAATAATTGTTTTTTCTGTTTTATTTTTTAAATTTTATTTCTTTTTAATTTTGAATTTTATTTTATATTTTTATACAGCAGGTTCTTATTGGTTATCTATTTTATACATATAAATGTATACATGCCAATCCCAGTCTCTCAACTCCTCCCACCACCACCCCCCCAACAGCTTTCCCCCCTTGTTGTCCATACATTTGTTGTCTACATCTGTTGCTCTATTTATGCCTTGCAAAATGGTTAATCTGTACAGTTTTTCTAGGTTCCACATATATGCATGAATATACAAGATTTGTTTTTGTCTTTCTGACTTACTTCACTCTGTATGACAGTCTCTAGATCCATCGACGTCTCTACAAATGACCCAATTTCATTCCTTTTCATGGCTTAGTAATATTCCATTTTATATATGTACCACAGCTTTATGCATTCGTCTGTCTGTGGGCATTTAGGTTGCTTCCATTACCTCGATATTGTAAATAGTGATGCAATGAACATTGCGGTGAATGTCTCGTTTTGATTTATGGTTTTGTCTGGGTATATGTCCAGTACTGGGATTGCTGTATCATATGGTAATTCTATTGTTAGTTTCTTAAGAAACTCCATATTGTTCTCCGTAGTGACTGTATCAATTTATATTCCCAACAATAGTGGAAGAGGGTTCCTTTTCTCCACACCCTTTCCAGCATTTTTGTTTGTAGATTTTCTCATGATGCCCATTCTATCAGGTGTGAGGTGATACCTCATTGTTGAGTCCATTTTGTTGAGCAAGGGGTAGGTCTTGTCTATTACATATTTGGCTTATTGAATGGTATCTGTGCTAATATCAAACTCTGGTTTTATGCAGCACCACAACTCACTTTCCCCCTTAAGGAAGCATAAGTTGGTTTTCTAAACTTGAGACCCTGTTCTGTTTTGTAATTCAGTTCATGTGTAGCCAAGTTCACATTCCGTGTATTAGTGATATCTTATGATGTTTCTTTTTCTGTGTGACATATTTCAGTTAGAATCATCATACCTGAATCCACTCATTATGCTGCTATGGGCCTGATGACATAGATTTCATGGCTGAGTGATTTTGCATTGTACATAAGTACCACAACTTCTTTATCCATTTTTCACTTTCTGCGATATTGAACTTGTACCGTAAACGAGGTTCTTGTAAACAGAGCTGTCCCAAACTGTGGGGTGGCTGTGTCTTTTTGATTTTAATTTCCCTAAGCTATAGGACCATAAGTGGAAGTGCCCTAGGCTCTGTTGCTTTGTTTTTTAGATGTTTCAGGAAACACCATACACTTCTCCCGAGTGGCTGTTGGCAATTTACATCCCGCCCATCAGCATAACAAGGCTCCCAGTTCTCCATGGCCTGTCCTGCCTTTCTGGATTTTACACTTTTCTCAGATGGCCCTTTTGACCGGGGGAAGTGAGACTTCATTGTAGTGCAGATTTCCTTTGCAAGCTTGCTTGGTTGGCCAAAAAGTGCGTATGCGTTTTTTCCTGATTCAGGAAAAAACGCATACGCCCTTTTTGGCCAAGTGCATCATTGTGGACGCTCTCCCTCTTTTCCTATGCTTTCAATGCAATTCCAGTCTACCTCCTGAAATCGGTTTCCTGCAATTCTTCCCCGCTTTCAAGTCCTCTTGGCAACCTTACTTCAGTATATTTTTGGACGATAGCTGTCATTTATAAGTCTGCAGGGTTGTGAATTACAGTGCCCCTGAGCTCCTTTCTTCTACTCGCTTTCTTATGACCTGGCCGCAACACCGCAGGATGGCTTCAGGCCCTAATCTGGTTCCGGCACGGCACGCTGAGCCTTTGGTTAATTCCTCTTCCTGGTGGGAAATGAGAGTTAAATTTGCCCGTCCAGACACCTCCAGCTATTCTCTCATTGGTTCTCGCTATTCCTGTTCATCTTCCGCAGAAATTGCAAACTGGGCCAAACAGGAGGTTAAAGGGACTGACTCTCCAAGTCGGGAGGGTGTTAGGAAAGCGTCTGGAATGTTGCACCCGAGTACCAGGGTATGGAAAGTGAGACATATTTGAACACGTCTCCCGATCACATGGTTGATCATACTCTAGGTTCCACATGCATGTTTTAGCTGAAGGAAGAATACCTTAAACCTGGGTAGTTGAAACCCGTGGAATGGGTACGATGCAATATGACTTCAAAGGGTCTTCATTTGCTCACCGAACCTCTCCAATCCTATCACTGCTGCGTTTATGCCCCTGTACACATGCTTGATTCTCTTTCGGAGACATAGCAATCCATAGGTTTTAAGATACTTACTAGTCAGGTACATTCTTAGGCGCTTAATATGGGGTGTTGAGTCCATTTCGTTGAGCAAGGAGTAGCTCTTGTCTATTCCATATTTGGCTTAAGGAACTTTATCTGTGCTCATTTCAATCTCTGGTTTTATGCAGCACCCCAACTCACCTTTACCCTTAAGCAAGCATAAGTTGGTTTTCTAAATTTGAGACCCTGTTCTGTTCTGTAATTCAGTTCCTTTGGAGCCAAGTTTACATTCCGTGTATTACTGATATCTTATGATGTTTCGTTTTCTGTGTGACTTATTTCAGTTAGAATCGTCAAACCTGAATCCACTCATTGTGCTGCTAAGGGCCTGATGACATAGATTTCATTGCTGAGTGATATTGCTTTGTAAGTAAATACCACAAATTCTTTATCCATTTTTCACTTTCTGCGATGTTGAACTTGTACTGTAAACGAGGTTCTTGTAAACAGAGGCGTCCCAAACTTTGGGGTGGCTGTGTCTTTTTGATTTTAATTTCCCTAAGCTATAGGACCATAAGTGGAAGTGCCCTAGGCTCTGTTGCTTTGTTTTTTAGATGTTTCAGGAAACACCATACACTTCTCCCGAGTGTCTGTTGGCAATTTACATCCCGCCCATCAGCATAACAAGGCTCCCAGTTCTCCATGGCCTGTCCTGCCTTTCTGGATTTTACACTTTTTTCAGATGGCCCTTTTGACCGGGGGGAAGTGAGACTTCATTGTAGTGCAGATTTCCTTTGCAAGCTTGCTTGGTTGGCCAAAAAGGGCGTATACGTTTTGTCCTGAATATATTCAGGAAAAAACGCATATGCCCTTTTTGGCCAAGTGCATCATTGTGGACGTTCTGCTTCTTTTCCTATGCTTTCAATGCAATTCCAGTCTACCTCCTGAAATCGGTTTCCTGCAATTCTGCCCCGCTTTCAAGTCCTCTTGGCAGCCTTACTTCAGTATATTTTTGGACGATAGCTGTCATTTATAACTCTGCAGGTTTGTGAATTACAGTGCCCCTGAGCTCCTTTCTTCAACTCGCTTTCTTTTGAGCTGGCCGCAACACCGCAGGATGGCTTCAGGCCCTAATCTGGTTCCGGCACGGCACGCTGAGCCTTTGGTTAATTCCTCTTCCTGGTGGGAAATGAGAGTTAAATTTGCCCGTCCAGACACCTCCAGCTATTCTCTCATTGGTTCTCGCTATTCCTGTTCATCTTCCGCAGAAATTGCAAACTGGGCCAAACAGGAGGTTAAAGGGACTGACTCTCCAAGTCGGTAGGGTGTTAGTAAAGCGTCTGGAATGTTACACCCGAGTACCAGGGTACGAGAACTGAGACATATTTGAACACTTTTCCCGATCACATGGTTGATCATACTCTAGGTTCCACATGCATGTTTTAGCTGAAGGAAGAATACCTTAAACCTGGGTAGTTGAAACCCGTGGAATGGGTACCATGCAATATGACTTCAGAGGGTCTTCATTTTCTCACCGAACCTCTCCAATCCTATCACTGCTGCGTTTATGCCCCTGTACACATGCTTGATTCTCTTTCGGAGACATAGCAATCCATAGGTTTTAAGATACTTACTAGTCAGGTACATTCTTAGGCGTTTAATATGCGGTGTTGAGTCCATTTCGTTGAGCAAGGAGTAGCTCTTGTCTATTCCATATTTGGCTTAAGGAACTTTATCTGTGCTCATTTCAATCTCTGGTTTTATGCAGCACCCCAACTCACCTTTCCCCTTAAGCAAGCATAAGTTGGTTTTCTAAATTTGAGACCCTGTTCTGTTCTGTAATTCAGTTCCTGTGTAGCCAAGTTTACATTCCGTGTATTACTGATATCTTATGATGTTTCTTTTTCTGTGTGACTTATTTCAGTTAGAATCATCATACCTGAATCCACTCATTGTGCTGCTAAGGGCCTGATGACATAGATTTCATTGCTGAGTGATATTGCTTTGTAAGTAAATACCACAACTTCTTTATCCATTTTTCACTTTCTGCGATGTTGAACTTGTACTGTAAACGAGGTTCTTGTAAACAGAGGCGTCCCAAACTTTGGGGTGGCTGTGTCTTTTTGATTTTAATTTCCCTAAGCTATAGGACCATAAGTGGAAGTGCCCTAGGCTCTGTTGCTTTGTTTTTTAGATGTTTCAGGAAACACCATACACTTCTCCCGAGTGTCTGTTGGCAATTTACATCCCGCCCATCAGCATAACAAGGCTCCCAGTTCTCCATGGCCTGTCCTGCCTTTCTGGATTTTACACTTTTTTCAGATGGCCCTTTTGACCGGGGGGAAGTGAGACTTCATTGTAGTGCAGATTTCCTTTGCAAGTTTGCTTGGTTGGCCAAAAAGGGCGTATGCGTTTTTTCCTGAATATATTCAGGAAAAAACGCATACGCCCTTTTTGGCCAAGTGCATCATTGTGGACGTTCTGCCTCTTTTCCTATGCTTTCAATGCAATTCCAGTCTACCTCCTGAAATCGGTTTCCTGCAATTCTGCCCCGCTTTCAAGTCCTCTTGGCAGCCTTACTTCAGTATATTTTTGGACGATAGCTGTCATTTATAACTCTGCAGGTTTGTGAATTACAGTGCCCCTGAGCTCCTTTCTTCAACTCGCTTTCTTTTGAGCTGGCCGCAACACCGCAGGATGGCTTCAGGCCCTAATCTGGTTCCGGCACGGCACGCTGAGCCTTTGGTTAATTCCTCTTCCTGGTGGGAAATGAGAGTTAAATTTGCCCGTCCAGACACCTCCAGCTAGTCTCTCATTGGTTCTCGCTATTCCTGTTCATCTTCCGCAGAAATTGCAAACTGGGCCAAACAGGAGGTTAAAGGGACTGACTCTCCAAGTCGGGAGGGTGTTAGTAAAGCGTCTGGAATGTTGCACCCGAGTACCAGGGTACGAGAACTGAGACATATTTGAACACGTTTCCCGATCACATGGTTGATCATAATCTAGGTTCCACATGCATGTTTTAGCTGAAGGAAGAATCCCTGAAACCTGGAGAGTTGAGACCCGTGGAATGGGTACCATGCAATATGACTTCAAAGGGTCTTTGTTTGCTCACCGAACCTCTCCAATCCTATCACTGCTGCGTTTATGCCCCTGTACACATGCTTGATTCTCTTTCGGAGACATAGCAATCCATAGGTTTTAAGATACTTACTAGTCAGGTACATTCTTAGGCGTTTAATATGCGGTGTTGAGTCCATTTCGTTGAGCAAGGAGTAGCTCTGGTCTATTCCATATTTGGCTTAAGGAACTTTATCTGTGTTCATTTCAATCTCTGGTTTTATGCAGCACCCCAACTCACCTTTACCCTTAAGCAAGCATAAGTTGGTTTTCTAAATTTGAGACACTGTTCTGTTCTGTAATTCAGTTCCTGTGTAGCCAAGTTTACATTCCGTGTATTACTGATATGTTATGATGTTTCTTTTTCTGTGTGACTTATTTCAGTTAGAATCATCATACCTGAATCCACTCATTGTGCTGCTAAGGGCCTGATGACATAGATTTCATTGCTGAGTGATATTGCTTTGTAAGTAAATACCACAACTTCTTTATCCATTTTTCACTTTCTGCGATGTTGAACTTGTACTGTAAACGAGGTTCTTGTAAACAGAGGCGTCCCAAACTTTGGGGTGGCTGTGTCTTTTTGATTTTAATTTCCCTAAGCTATAGGACCATAAGTGGAAGTGCCCTAGGCTCTGTTGCTTTGTTTTTTAGATGTTTCAGGAAACACCATACACTTCTCCCGAGTGTCTGTTGGCAATTTACATCCCGCCCATCAGCATAACAAGGCTCCCAGTTCTCCATGGCCTGTCCTGCCTTTCTGGATTTTACACTTTTTTCAGATGGCCCTTTTGACCGGGGGGAAGTGAGACTTCATTGTAGTGCAGATTTCCTTTGCAAGCTTCCTTGGTTGGCCAAAAAGGGCGTATGCGTTTTTTCCTGAATATATTCAGGAAAAAACGCATACGCCCTTTTTGGCCAAGTGCATCATTGTGGACGTTCTGCCTCTTTTCCTGTGCTTTCAATGCAATTCCAGTCTACCTCCTGAAATCGGTTTCCTGCAATTCTGCCCCGCTTTCAAGTCCTCTTGGCAGCCTTACTTCAGTATATTTTTGGACGATAGCTGTCATTTATAACTCTGCAGGTTTGTGAATTACAGTGCCCCTGAGCTCCTTTCTTCAACTCGCTTTCTTTTGAGCTGGCCGCAACACCGCAGGATGGCTTCAGGCCCTAATCTGGTTCCGGCACGGCACGCTGAGCCTTTGGTTAATTCCTCTTCCTGGTGGGAAATGAGAGTTAAATTTGCCCGTCCAGACACCTCCAGCTAGTCTCTCATTGGTTCTCGCTATTCCTGTTCATCTTCCGCAGAAATTGCAAACTGGGCCAAACAGGAGGTTAAAGGGACTGACTCTCCAAGTCGGGAGGGTGTTAGTAAAGCGTCTGGAATGTTGCACCCGAGTACCAGGGTACGAAAACTGAGACATATTTGAACACGTCTCCCGATCACATGGTTGATCATACTCTAGGTTCCACATGCATGTTTTAGCTGAAGGAAGAATACCTTAAACCTGGGTAGTTGAAACCCGTGGAATGGGTACCATGCAATATGACTTCAAAGGGTCTTCATTTGCTCACCGAACCTCTCCAATCCTATCACTGCTGCGTTTATGCCCCTGTACACATGCTTGATTCTCTTTCGGAGACATAGCGATCCATAGGTTTTAAGATACTTACTAGTCAGGTACATTCTTAGGCGTTTAATATGCGGTGTTGAGTCCATTTCGTTGAGCAAGGAGTAGCTCTTGTCTATTCCATATTTGGCTTAAGGAACTTTATCTGTGCTCATTTCAATCTCTGGTTTTATGCAGCACCCCAACTCACCTTTCCCCTTAAGCAAGCATAAGTTGGTTTTCTAAATTTGAGACCCTGTTCTGTTCTGTAATTCAGTTCCTGTGTAGCCAAGTTTACATTCCGTGTATTACTGATATCTTATGATGTTTCTTTTTCTGTGTGACTTATTTCAGTTAGAATCATCATACCTGAATCCACTCATTGTGCTGCTAAGGGCCTGATGACATAGATTTCATTGCTGAGTGATATTGCTTTGTAAGTAAATACCACAACTTCTTTATCCATTTTTCACTTTCTGCGATGTTGAACTTGTACTGTAAACGAGGTTCTTGTAAACAGAGGCGTCCCAATGTTTGGGGTGGCTGTGTCTTTTTGATTTTAATTTCCCTAAGCTATAGGACCATAAGTGGAAGTGCCCTAGGCTCTGTTGCTTTGTTTTTTAGATGTTTCAGGAAACACCATACACTTCTCCCGAGTGTCTGTTGGCAATTTACATCCCGCCCATCAGCATAACAAGGCTCCCAGTTCTCCATGGCCTGTCCTGCCTTTCTGGATTTTACACTTTTTTCAGATGGCCCTTTTGACCGGGGGGAAGTGAGACTTCATTGTAGTGCAGATTTCCTTTGCAAGCTTCCTTGGTTGGCCAAAAAGGGCGTATGCGTTTTTTCCTGAATATATTCAGGAAAAAACGCATACGCCCTTTTTGGCCAAGTGCATCATTGTGGACGTTCTGCCTCTTTTCCTGTGCTTTCAATGCAATTCCAGTCTACCTCCTGAAATCGGTTTCCTGCAATTCTGCCCCGCTTTCAAGTCCTCTTGGCAGCCTTACTTCAGTATATTTTTGGACGATAGCTGTCATTTATAACTCTGCAGGTTTGTGAATTACAGTGCCCCTGAGCTCCTTTCTTCAACTCGCTTTCTTTTGAGCTGGCCGCAACACCGCAGGATGGCTTCAGGCCCTAATCTGGTTCCGGCACGGCACGCTGAGCCTTTGGTTAATTCCTCTTCCTGGTGGGAAATGAGAGTTAAATTTGCCCGTCCAGACACCTCCAGCTAGTCTCTCATTGGTTCTCGCTATTCCTGTTCATCTTCCGCAGAAATTGCAAACTGGGCCAAACAGGAGGTTAAAGGGACTGACTCTCCAAGTCGGGAGGGTGTTAGTAAAGCGTCTGGAATGTTGCACCCGAGTACCAGGGTACGAAAACTGAGACATATTTGAACACGTCTCCCGATCACATGGTTGATCATACTCTAGGTTCCACATGCATGTTTTAGCTGAAGGAAGAATACCTTAAACCTGGGTAGTTGAAACCCGTGGAATGGGTACCATGCAATATGACTTCAAAGGGTCTTCATTTGCTCACCGAACCTCTCCAATCCTATCACTGCTGCGTTTATGCCCCTGTACACATGCTTGATTCTCTTTCGGAGACATAGCGATCCATAGGTTTTAAGATACTTACTAGTCAGGTACATTCTTAGGCGTTTAATATGCGGTGTTGAGTCCATTTCGTTGAGCAAGGAGTAGCTCTTGTCTATTCCATATTTGGCTTAAGGAACTTTATCTGTGCTCATTTCAATCTCTGGTTTTATGCAGCACCCCAACTCACCTTTCCCCTTAAGCAAGCATAAGTTGGTTTTCTAAATTTGAGACCCTGTTCTGTTCTGTAATTCAGTTCCTGTGTAGCCAAGTTTACATTCCGTGTATTACTGATATCTTATGATGTTTCTTTTTCTGTGTGACTTATTTCAGTTAGAATCATCATACCTGAATCCACTCATTGTGCTGCTAAGGGCCTGATGACATAGATTTCATTGCTGAGTGATATTGCTTTGTAAGTAAATACCACAACTTCTTTATCCATTTTTCACTTTCTGCGATGTTGAACTTGTACTGTAAACGAGGTTCTTGTAAACAGAGGCGTCCCAATGTTTGGGGTGGCTGTGTCTTTTTGATTTTAATTTCCCTAAGCTATAGGACCATAAGTGGAAGTGCCCTAGGCTCTGTTGCTTTGTTTTTTAGATGTTTCAGGAAACACCATACACTTCTCCCGAGTGTCTGTTGGCAATTTACATCCCACCCATCAGCATAACAAGGCTCCCAGTTCTCCATGGCCTGTCCTGCCTTTCTGGATTTTACACTTTTTTCAGATGGCCCTTTTGACCGGGGGGAAGTGAGACTTCATTGTAGTGCAGATTTCCTTTGCAAGCTTGCTTGGTTGGCCAAAAAGGGCGTATGCGTTTTTTCCTGAATATATTCAGGAAAAAACGCATACGCCCTTTTTGGCCAAGTGCATCATTGTGGACGTTCTGCCTCTTTTCCTATGCTTTCAATGCAATTCCAGTCTACCTCCTGAAATCGGTTTCCTGCAATTCTGCCCCGCTTTCAAGTCCTCTTGGCAGCCTTACTTCAGTATATTTTTGGACGATAGCTGTCATTTATAACTCTGCAGGTTTGTGAATTACAGTGCCCCTGAGCTCCTTTCTTCAACTCGCTTTCTTTTGAGCTGGCCGCAACACCGCAGGATGGCTTCAGGCCCTAATCTTGTTCCGGCACGGCACGCTGAGCCTTTGGTTAATTCCTCTTCCTGGTGGGAAATGAGAGTTAAATTTGCCCGTCCAGACACCTCCAGCTAGTCTCTCATTGGTTCTCGCTATTCCTGTTCATCTTCCGCAGAAATTGCAAACTGGGCCAAACAGGAGGTTAAAGGGACTGACTCTCCAAGTCGGGAGGGTGTTAGTAAAGCGTCTGGAATGTTGCACCCGAGTACCAGGGTACGAAAACTGAGACATATTTGAACACGTCTCCCGATCACATGGTTGATCATACTCTAGGTTCCACATGCATGTTTTAGCTGAAGGAAGAATACCTTAAACCTGGGTAGTTGAAACCCGTGGAATGGGTACCATGCAATATGACTTCAAAGGGTCTTCATTTGCTCACCGAACCTCTCCAATCCTATCACTGCTGCGTTTATGCCCCTGTACACATGCTTGATTCTCTTTCGGAGACATAGCAATCCATAGGTTTTAAGATACTTACTAGTCAGGTACATTCTTAGGCGTTTAATATGCGGTGTTGAGTCCATTTCGTTGAGCAAGGAGTAGCTCTTGTCTATTCCATATTTGGCTTAAGGAACTTTATCTGTGCTCATTTCAATCTCTGGTTTTATGCAGCACCCCAACTCACCTTTCCCCTTAAGCAAGCATAAGTTGGTTTTCTAAATTTGAGACCCTGTTCTGTTCTGTAATTCAGTTCCTGTGTAGCCAAGTTTACATTCCGTGTATTACTGATATCTTATGATGTTTCTTTTTCTGTGTGACTTATTTCAGTTAGAATCATCATACCTGAATCCACTCATTGTGCTGCTAAGGGCCTGATGACATAGATTTCATTGCTGAGTGATATTGCTTTGTAAGTAAATACCACAACTTCTTTATCCATTTTTCACTTTCTGCGATGTTGAACTTGTACTGTAAACGAGGTTCTTGTAAACAGAGGCGTCCCAATGTTTGGGGTGGCTGTGTCTTTTTGATTTTAATTTCCCTAAGCTATAGGACCATAAGTGGAAGTGCCCTAGGCTCTGTTGCTTTGTTTTTTAGATGTTTCAGGAAACACCATACACTTCTCCCGAGTGTCTGTTGGCAATTTACATCCCACCCATCAGCATAACAAGGCTCCCAGTTCTCCATGGCCTGTCCTGCCTTTCTGGATTTTACACTTTTTTCAGATGGCCCTTTTGACCGGGGGGAAGTGAGACTTCATTGTAGTGCAGATTTCCTTTGCAAGCTTGCTTGGTTGGCCAAAAAGGGCGTATGCGTTTTTTCCTGAATATATTCAGGAAAAAACGCATACGCCCTTTTTGGCCAAGTGCATCATTGTGGACGTTCTGCCTCTTTTCCTATGCTTTCAATGCAATTCCAGTCTACCTCCTGAAATCGGTTTCCTGCAATTCTGCCCCGCTTTCAAGTCCTCTTGGCAGCCTTACTTCAGTATATTTTTGGACGATAGCTGTCATTTATAACTCTGCAGGTTTGTGAATTACAGTGCCCCTGAGCTCCTTTCTTCAACTCGCTTTCTTTTGAGCTGGCCGCAACACCGCAGGATGGCTTCAGGCCCTAATCTTGTTCCGGCACGGCACGCTGAGCCTTTGGTTAATTCCTCTTCCTGGTGGGAAATGAGAGTTAAATTTGCCCGTCCAGACACCTCCAGCTAGTCTCTCATTGGTTCTCGCTATTCCTGTTCATCTTCCGCAGAAATTGCAAACTGGGCCAAACAGGAGGTTAAAGGGACTGACTCTCCAAGTCGGGAGGGTGTTAGTAAAGCGTCTGGAATGTTGCACCCGAGTACCAGGGTACGAAAACTGAGACATATTTGAACACGTCTCCCGATCACATGGTTGATCAGACTCTAGGTTCCACATGCATGTTTTAGCTGAAGGAAGAATACCTTAAACCTGGGTAGTTGAAACCCGTGGAATGGGTACCATGCAATATGACTTCAAAGGGTCTTCATTTGCTCACCGAACCTCTCCAATCCTATCACTGCTGCGTTTATGCCCCTGTACACATGCTTGATTCTCTTTCGGAGACATAGCAATCCATAGGTTTTAAGATACTTACTAGTCAGGTACATTCTTAGGCGTTTAATATGCGGTGTTGAGTCCATTTCGTTGAGCAAGGAGTAGCTCTGGTCTATTCCATATTTGGCTTAAGGAAATTTATCTGTGCTCATTTCAATCTCTGGTTTTATGCAGCAACCCAACTCACCTTTCCCCTTAAGCAAGCATAAGTTGGTTTTCTAAATTTGAGACCCTGTTCTGTTCTGTAATTCAGTTCCTGTGTAGCCAAGTTTACATTCCGTGTATTAGTGATATCTTATGATGTTTCTTTTTCTGTGTGACATATTTCAGTTAGAATCATCATACCTGAATCCACTCATTGTGCTGCTAAGGGTCTGATGACATAGATTTCATTGCTGAGTGATATTGCTTTGTAAGTAAATACCACAACTTCTTTATCCATTTTTCACTTTCTGCGATGTTGAACTTGTACTGTAAACGAGGTTCTTGTAAACAGAGGCGTCCCAAACTTTGGGGTGGCTGTGTCTTTTTGATTTTAATTTCCCTAAGCTATAGGACCATAAGTGGAAGTGCCCTAGGCTCTGTTGCTTTGTTTTTTAGATGTTTCAGGAAACACCATACACTTCTCCCGAGTGTCTGTTGGCAATTTACATCCCGCCCATCAGCATAACAAGGCTCCCAGTTCTCCATGGCCTGTCCTGCCTTTCTGGATTTTACACGTTTTTCATATGGCCCTTTTGACGGGGGGAAGTGAGACTTCATTGTAGTGCAGATTTCATTTGCAAGTTTGCTTGGTTGGCCAAAAAGGGCGTATACGTTTTTTCCTGAATGTATTCAGGAAAAAACGCATACGCCCTTTTTGGCGAAGTGCATCATTGTGGACGTTCTGCCTCTTTTCCTATGCTTTCAATGCAATTCCAGTCTACCTCCTGAAATCAGTTTCCTGCAATTCTGCCCCGCTTTCAAGTCCTCTTGGCAGCCTTACTTCAGTATATTTTTGGACGATAGCTGTCATTTATAACTCTGCAGGTTTGTGAATTACAGTGCCCCTGAGCTCCTTTCTTCAACTCGCTTTCTTTTGAGCTGGCCGCAACACCGCAGGATGGCTTCAGGCCCTAATCTGGTTCCGGCACGGCACGCTGAGCCTTTGGTTAATTCCTCTTCCTGGTGGGAAATGAGAGTAAAATTTGCCCGTCCAGACACCTCCAGCTAGTCTCTCATTGGTTCTCGTTATTCCTGTTCATCTTCCGCAGAAATTGCAAACTGGGCCAAACAGGAGGTTAAAGGGACTGACTCTCCAAGTCGGGAGGGTGTTAGTAAAGCGTCTGGAATGTTGCACCCGAGTACCAGGGTACGAAAACTGAGACATATTTGAACACGTCTCCCGATCACATGGTTGATCATACTCTAGGTTCCACATGCATGTTTTAGCTGAAGGAAGAATACCTTAAACCTGGGTAGTTGAAACCCGTGGAATGGGTACCATGCAATATGACTTCAGAGGGTCTTCATTTGCTCACCAAACTTCTCCAATCCTATCACTGCTGCGTTTATGCCCCTGTACACATGCTTGATTCTCTTTCGGAGACATAGCAATCCATAGGTTTTAAGATACTTACTAGTCAGGTACATTCTTAGGCGTTTAATATGCGGTGTTGTGTCCATTTCGTTGAGCAAGGAGTAGCTCTTGTCTATTCCATATTTGGCTTAAGGAACTTTATCTGTGCTCATTTCAATCTCTGGTTTTATGCAGCACCCCAACTCACCTTTCCCCTTAAGCAAGCATAAGTTGGTTTTCTAAATTTGAGACCCTGTTCTGTTCTGTAATTCAGTTCCTGTGTAGCCAAGTTTACATTCCGTGTATTACTGATATCTTTGATGTTTCTTTTTCTGTGTGACTTATTTCAGTTAGAATCATCATACCTGAATCCACTCATTGTGCTGCTAAGGGCCTGATGACATAGATTTCATTGCTGAGTGATATTGCTTTGTAAGTAAATACCACAACTTCTTTATCCATTTTTCACTTTCTGCGATGTTGAACTTGTACTGTAAACGAGGTTCTTGTAAACAGAGGCGTCCCAATGTTTGGGGTGGCTGTGTCTTTTTGATTTTAATTTCCCTAAGCTATAGGACCATAAGTGGAAGTGCCCTAGGCTCTGTTGCTTTGTTTTTTAGATGTTTCAGGAAACACCATACACTTCTCCCGAGTGTCTGTTGGCAATTTACATCCCACCCATCAGCATAACAAGGCTCCCAGTTCTCCATGGCCTGTCCTGCCTTTCTGGATTTTACACTTTTTTCAGATGGCCCTTTTGACCGGGGGGAAGTGAGACTTCATTGTAGTGCAGATTTCCTTTGCAAGCTTGCTTGGTTGGCCAAAAAGGGCGTATGCGTTTTTTCCTGAATATATTCAGGAAAAAACGCATACGCCCTTTTTGGCCAAGTGCATCATTGTGGACGTTCTGCCTCTTTTCCTATGCTTTCAATGCAATTCCAGTCTACCTCCTGAAATCGGTTTCCTGCAATTCTGCCCCGCTTTCAAGTCCTCTTGGCAGCCTTACTTCAGTATATTTTTGGACGATAGCTGTCATTTATAACTCTGCAGGTTTGTGAATTACAGTGCCCCTGAGCTCCTTTCTTCAACTCGCTTTCTTTTGAGCTGGCCGCAACACCGCAGGATGGCTTCAGGCCCTAATCTTGTTCCGGCACGGCACGCTGAGCCTTTGGTTAATTCCTCTTCCTGGTGGGAAATGAGAGTTAAATTTGCCCGTCCAGACACCTCCAGCTAGTCTCTCATTGGTTCTCACTATTCCTGTTCATCTTCCGCAGAAATTGCAAACTGGGCCAAACAGGAGGTTAAAGGGACTGACTCTCCAAGTCGGGAGGGTGTTAGTAAAGCGTCTGGAATGTTGCACCCGAGTACCAGGGTACGAAAACTGAGACATATTTGAACACGTCTCCCGATCACATGGTTGATCATACTCTAGGTTCCACATGCATGTTTTAGCTGAAGGAAGAATACCTTAAACCTGGGTAGTTGAAACCCGTGGAATGGGTACCATGCAATATGACTTCAAAGGGTCTTCATTTGCTCACCGAACCTCTCCAATCCTATCACTGCTGCGTTTATGCCCCTGTACACATGCTTGATTCTCTTTCGGAGACATAGCAATCCATAGGTTTTAAGATACTTACTAGTCAGGTACATTCTTAGGCGTTTAATATGCGGTGTTGAGTCCATTTCGTTGAGCAAGGAGTAGCTCTGGTCTATTCCATATTTGGCTTAAGGAAATTTATCTGTGCTCATTTCAATCTCTGGTTTTATGCAGCAACCCAACTCACCTTTCCCCTTAAGCAAGCATAAGTTGGTTTTCTAAATTTGAGACCCTGTTCTGTTCTGTAATTCAGTTCCTGTGTAGCCAAGTTTACATTCCGTGTATTAGTGATATCTTATGATGTTTCTTTTTCTGTGTGACATATTTCAGTTAGAATCATCATACCTGAATCCACTCATTGTGCTGCTAAGGGTCTGATGACATAGATTTCATTGCTGAGTGATATTGCTTTGTAAGTAAATACCACAACTTCTTTATCCATTTTTCACTTTCTGCGATGTTGAACTTGTACTGTAAACGAGGTTCTTGTAAACAGAGGCGTCCCAAACTTTGGGGTGGCTGTGTCTTTTTTATTTTAATTTCCCTAATCTATAGGACCATAAGTTGAAGTGCCCTAGGCTCTGTTGCTTTGTTTTTTAGATGTTTCAGGAAACACCATACACTTCTCCCGAGTGTCTGTTGGCAATTTACATCCCGCCCATCAGCATAACAAGGCTCCCAGTTCTCCATGGCCTGTCCTGCCTTTCTGGATTTTACACTTTTTTCAGATGGCCCTTTTGACCGGGGGGAAGTGAGACTTCATTGTAGTGCAGATTTCCTTTGCAAGGTTGCTTGGTTGGCCAAAAAGGGCGTATGCGTTTTTTCCTGAATATATTCAGGAAAAAACGCATACACCCTTTTTGGCCAAGTGCATCATTGTGGACGTTCTGCCTCTTTTCCTATGCTTTCAATGCAATTCCAGTCTACCTCCTGAAATCGGTTTCCTGCAATTCTGCCCCGCTTTCAAGTCCTCTTGGCAGCCTTACTTCAGTATGTTTTTGGATGATAGCTGTCATTTATAACTCTGCAGGTTTGTGAATTACAGTGCCCCTGAGCTCCTTTCTTCAACTCGCTTTCTTGTGAGCTGGCCGCAACACCGCAGGATGGCTTCAGGCCCTAATCTGGTTCCGGCACGGCACGCTGAGCCTTTGGTTAATTCCTCTTCCTGGTGGGAAATGAGAGTTAAATTTGCCCGTCCAGACACCTCCAGCTAGTCTCTCATTGGTTCTCACTATTCCTGTTCATCTTCCGCAGAAATTGCAAACTGGGCCAAACAGGAGGTTAAAGGGACTGACTCTCCAAGTCGGGAGGGTGTTAGTAAAGCGTCTGGAATGTTGCACCCGAGTATCAGGGTACGAAAACTGAGACATATTTGAACACGTCTCCCGATCACATGGTTGATCATACTCTAGGTTCCACATGCATGTTTTAGCTGAAGGAAGAATACCTTAAACCTGGGTAGTTGAAACCCGTGGAATGGGTACCATGCAATATGACTTCAAAGGGTCTTCATTTGCTCACCGAACCTCTCCAATCCTATCACTGCTGCGTTTATGCCCCTGTACACATGCTTGATTCTCTTTCGGAGACATAGCAATCCATAGGTTTTAAGATACTTACTAGTCAGGTACATTCTTAGGCGTTTAATATGCGGTGTTGAGTCCATTTCTTTGAGCAAGGAGTAGCTCTTGTCTATTCCATATTTGGCTTAAGGAACTTTATCTGTGTTCATTTCAATCTCTGGTTTTATGCAGCACCCCAACTCACCTTTACCCTTAAGCAAGCATAAGTTGGTTTTCTAAATTTGAGACACTGTTCTGTTCTGTAATTCAGTTCCTGTGTAGCCAAGTTTACATTCCGTGTATTACTGATATGTTATGATGTTTCTTTTTCTGTGTGACTTATTTCAGTTAGAATCATCATACCTGAATCCACTCATTGTGCTGCTAAGGGCCTGATGACATAGATTTCATTGCTGAGTGATATTGCTTTGTAAGTAAATACCACAACTTCTTTATCCATTTTTCACTTTCTGCGATGTTGAACTTGTACTGTAAACGAGGTTCTTGTAAACAGAGGCGTCCCAAACTTTGGGGTGGCTGTGTCTTTTTGATTTTAATTTCCCTAAGCTATAGGACCATAAGTGGAAGTGCCCTAGGCTCTGTTGCTTTGTTTTTTAGATGTTTCAGGAAACACCATACACTTCTCCCGAGTGTCTGTTGGCAATTTACATCCCGCCCATCAGCATAACAAGGCTCCCAGTTCTCCATGGCCTGTCCTGCCTTTCTGGATTTTACACTTTTTTCAGATGGCCCTTTTGACCGGGGGGAAGTGAGACTTCATTGTAGTGCAGATTTCCTTTGCAAGCTTGCTTGGTTGGCCAAAAAGGGCGTATGCGTTTTTTCCTGAATATATTCAGGAAAAAACGCATACGCCCTTTTTGGCCAAGTGCATCATTGTGGACGTTCTGCCTCTTTTCCTATGCTTTCAATGCAATTCCAGTCTACCTCCTGAAATCGGTTTCCTGCAATTCTGCCCCGCTTTCAAGTCCTCTTGGCAGCCTTACTTCAGTATATTTTTGGACGATAGCTGTCATTTATAACTCTGCAGGTTTGTGAATTACAGTGCCCCTGAGATCCTTTCTTCAACTCGCTTTCTTTTGAGCTGGCCGCAACACCGCAGGATGGCTTCAGGCCCTAATCTGGTTCCGGCACGGCACGCTGAGCCTTTGGTTAATTCCTCTTCCTGGTGGGAAATGAGAGTTAAATTTGCCCGTCCAGACACCTCCAGCTAGTCTCTCATTGGTTCTCGCTATTCCTGTTCATCTTCCGCAGAAATTGCAAACTGGGCCAAACAGGAGGTTAAAGGGACTGACTCTCCAAGTCGGGAGGGTGTTAGTAAAGCGTCTGGAATGTTGCACCCGAGTACCAGGGTACGAAAACTGAGACATATTTGAACACGTCTCCCGATCACATGGTTGATCATACTCTAGGTTCCACATGCATGTTTTAGCTGAAGGAAGAATACCTTAAACCTGGGTAGTTGAAACCCGTGGAATGGGTACCATGCAATATGACTTCAAAGGGTCTTCATTTGCTCACCGAACCTCTCCAATCCTATCACTGCTGCGTTTATGCCCCTGTACACATGCTTGATTCTCTTTCGGAGACATAGCGATCCATAGGTTTTAAGATACTTACTAGTCAGGTACATTCTTAGGCGTTTAATATGCGGTGTTGAGTCCATTTCGTTGAGCAAGGAGTAGCTCTTGTCTATTCCATATTTGGCTTAAGGAACTTTATCTGTGCTCATTTCAATCTCTGGTTTTATGCAGCACCCCAACTCACCTTTCCCCTTAAGCAAGCATAAGTTGGTTTTCTAAATTTGAGACCCTGTTCTGTTCTGTAATTCAGTTCCTGTGTAGCCAAGTTTACATTCCGTGTATTACTGATATCTTATGATGTTTCTTTTTCTGTGTGACTTATTTCAGTTAGAATCATCATACCTGAATCCACTCATTGTGCTGCTAAGGGCCTGATGACATAGATTTCATTGCTGAGTGATATTGCTTTGTAAGTAAATACCACAACTTCTTTATCCATTTTTCACTTTCTGCGATGTTGAACTTGTACTGTAAACGAGGTTCTTGTAAACAGAGGCGTCCCAATGTTTGGGGTGGCTGTGTCTTTTTGATTTTAATTTCCCTAAGCTATAGGACCATAAGTGGAAGTGCCCTAGGCTCTGTTGCTTTGTTTTTTAGATGTTTCAGGAAACACCATACACTTCTCCCGAGTGTCTGTTGGCAATTTACATCCCACCCATCAGCATAACAAGGCTCCCAGTTCTCCATGGCCTGTCCTGCCTTTCTGGATTTTACACTTTTTTCAGATGGCCCTTTTGACCGGGGGGAAGTGAGACTTCATTGTAGTGCAGATTTCCTTTGCAAGCTTGCTTGGTTGGCCAAAAAGGGCGTATGCGTTTTTTCCTGAATATATTCAGGAAAAAACGCATACGCCCTTTTTGGCCAAGTGCATCATTGTGGACGTTCTGCCTCTTTTCCTATGCTTTCAATGCAATTCCAGTCTACCTCCTGAAATCGGTTTCCTGCAATTCTGCCCCGCTTTCAAGTCCTCTTGGCAGCCTTACTTCAGTATATTTTTGGACGATAGCTGTCATTTATAAGTCTGCAGGGTTGTGAATTACAGTGCCCCTGAGCTCCTTTCTTCAACTCGCTTTCTTTTGAGCTGGCCGCAACACCGCAGGATGGCTTCAGGCCCTAATCTTGTTCCGGCACGGCACGCTGAGCCTTTGGTTAATTCCTCTTCCTGGTGGGAAATGAGAGTTAAATTTGCCCGTCCAGACACCTCCAGCTAGTCTCTCATTGGTTCTCGCTATTCCTGTTCATCTTCCGCAGAAATTGCAAACTGGGCCAAACAGGAGGTTAAAGGGACTGACTCTCCAAGTCGGGAGGGTGTTAGTAAAGCGTCTGGAATGTTGCACCCGAGTACCAGGGTACGAAAACTGAGACATATTTGAACACGTCTCCCGATCACATGGTTGATCATACTCTAGGTTCCACATGCATGTTTTAGCTGAAGGAAGAATACCTTAAACCTGGGTAGTTGAAACCCGTGGAATGGGTACCATGCAATATGACTTCAAAGGGTCTTCATTTGCTCACCGAACCTCTCCAATCCTATCACTGCTGCGTTTATGCCCCTGTACACATGCTTGATTCTCTTTCGGAGACATAGCAATCCATAGGTTTTAAGATACTTACTAGTCAGGTACATTCTTAGGCGTTTAATATGCGGTGTTGAGTCCATTTCGTTGAGCAAGGAGTAGCTCTTGTCTATTCCATATTTGGCTTAAGGAACTTTATCTGTGCTCATTTCAATCTCTGGTTTTATGCAGCACCCCAACTCACCTTTCCCCTTAAGCAAGCATAAGTTGGTTTTCTAAATTTGAGACCCTGTTCTGTTCTGTAATTCAGTTCCTGTGTAGCCAAGTTTACATTCCGTGTATTACTGATATCTTATGATGTTTCTTTTTCTGTGTGACTTATTTCAGTTAGAATCATCATACCTGAATCCACTCATTGTGCTGCTAAGGGCCTGATGACATAGATTTCATTGCTGAGTGATATTGCTTTGTAAGTAAATACCACAACTTCTTTATCCATTTTTCACTTTCTGCGATGTTGAACTTGTACTGTAAACGAGGTTCTTGTAAACAGAGGCGTCCCAATGTTTGGGGTGGCTGTGTCTTTTTGATTTTAATTTCCCTAAGCTATAGGACCATAAGTGGAAGTGCCCTAGGCTCTGTTGCTTTGTTTTTTAGATGTTTCAGGAAACACCATACACTTCTCCCGAGTGTCTGTTGGCAATTTACATCCCACCCATCAGCATAACAAGGCTCCCAGTTCTCCATGGCCTGTCCTGCCTTTCTGGATTTTACACTTTTTTCAGATGGCCCTTTTGACCGGGGGGAAGTGAGACTTCATTGTAGTGCAGATTTCCTTTGCAAGCTTGCTTGGTTGGCCAAAAAGGGCGTATGCGTTTTTTCCTGAATATATTCAGGAAAAAACGCATACGCCCTTTTTGGCCAAGTGCATCATTGTGGACGTTCTGCCTCTTTTCCTATGCTTTCAATGCAATTCCAGTCTACCTCCTGAAATCGGTTTCCTGCAATTCTGCCCCGCTTTCAAGTCCTCTTGGCAGCCTTACTTCAGTATATTTTTGGACGATAGCTGTCATTTATAACTCTGCAGGTTTGTGAATTACAGTGCCCCTGAGCTCCTTTCTTCAACTCGCTTTCTTTTGAGCTGGCCGCAACACCGCAGGATGGCTTCAGGCCCTAATCTTGTTCCGGCACGGCACGCTGAGCCTTTGGTTAATTCCTCTTCCTGGTGGGAAATGAGAGTTAAATTTGCCCGTCCAGACACCTCCAGCTAGTCTCTCATTGGTTCTCGCTATTCCTGTTCATCTTCCGCAGAAATTGCAAACTGGGCCAAACAGGAGGTTAAAGGGACTGACTCTCCAAGTCGGGAGGGTGTTAGTAAAGCGTCTGGAATGTTGCACCCGAGTACCAGGGTACGAAAACTGAGACATATTTGAACACGTCTCCCGATCACATGGTTGATCAGACTCTAGGTTCCACATGCATGTTTTAGCTGAAGGAAGAATACCTTAAACCTGGGTAGTTGAAACCCGTGGAATGGGTACCATGCAATATGACTTCAAAGGGTCTTCATTTGCTCACCGAACCTCTCCAATCCTATCACTGCTGCGTTTATGCCCCTGTACACATGCTTGATTCTCTTTCGGAGACATAGCAATCCATAGGTTTTAAGATACTTACTAGTCAGGTACATTCTTAGGCGTTTAATATGCGGTGTTGAGTCCATTTCTTTGAGAAAGGAGTAGCTCTTGTCTATTCCATATTTGGCTTAAGGAAATTTATCTGTGCTCATTTCAATCTCTGGTTTTATGCAGCACCCCAACTCACCTTTACCCTTAAGCAAGCATAAGTTGGTTTTCTAAATTTGAGACCCTGTTCTGTTCTGTAATTCAGTTCCTGTGTAGCCAAGTTTACATTCCGTGTATTACTGATATCTTATGATGTTTCTTTTTCTGTGTGACTTATTTCAGTTAGAATCATCATACCTGAATCCACTCATTGTGCTGCTAAGGGCCTGATGACATAGATTTCATTGCTGAGTGATATTGCTTTGTAAGTAAATACCACAACTTCTTTATCCATTTTTCACTTTCTGCGATGTTGAACTTGTACTGTAAACGAGGTTCTTGTAAACAGAGGCGTCCCAAACTTTGGGGTGGCTGTGTCTTTTTGATTTTAATTTCCCTAAGCTATAGGACCATAAGTGGAAGTGCCCTAGGCTCTGTTGCTTTGTTTTTTAGATGTTTCAGGAAACACCATACACTTCTCCCGAGTGTCTGTTGGCAATTTACATCCCGCCCATCAGCATAACAAGGCTCCCAGTTCTCCATGGCCTGTCCTGCCTTTCTGGATTTTACAGTTTTTTCAGATGGCCCTTTTGACCGGGGGGAAGTGAGACTTCATTGTAGTGCAGATTTCCTTTGCAAGCTTGCTTGGTTGGCCAAAAAGGGCGTATGCGTTTTTTCCTGAATATATTCAGGAAAAAACGCATACGCCCTTTTTGGCCAAGTGCATCATTGTGGACGTTCTGCCTCTTTTCCTATGCTTTCAATGCAATTCCAGTCTACCTCCTGAAATTGGTTTCCTGCAATTCTGCCCCGCTTTCAAGTCCTCTTGGCAGCCTTACTTCAGTATATTTTTGGACGATAGCTGTCATTTATAACTCTGCAGGTTTGTGAATTACAGTGCCCCTGTGCTCCTTTCTTTAACTCGCTTTCTTTTGAGCTGGCCGCAACACCGCAGGATGGCTTCAGGCCCTAATCTTGTTCCGGCACGGCACGCTGAGCCTTTGGTTAATTCCTCTTCCTGGTGGGAAATGAGAGTTAAATTTGCCCGTCCAGACACCTCCAGCTAGTCTCTCATTGGTTCTCGCTATTCCTGTTCATCTTCCGCAGAAATTGCAAACTGGGCCAAACAGGAGGTTAAAGGGACTGACTCTCCAAGTCGGGAGGGTGTTAGTAAAGCGTCTGGAATGTTGCACCCGAGTACCAGGGTACGAAAACTGAGACATATTTGAACACGTCTCCCGATCACATGGTTGATCAGACTCTAGGTTCCACATGCATATTTTAGCTGAAGGAAGAATACCTTAAACCTGGGTAGTTGAAACCCGTGGAATGGGTACCATGCAATATGACTTCAGAGGGTCTTCATTTGCTCACCGAACCTCTCCAATCCTATCACTGCTGCGTTTATGCCCCTGTACACATGCTTGATTCTCTTTCGGAGACATAGCAATCCATAGGTTTTAAGATACTTACTAGTCAGGTACATTCTTAGGCATTTAATATGCGGTGTTGAGTCCATTTCGTTGAGCAAGGAGTAGCTCTGGTCTATTCCATATTTGGCTTAAGGAAATTTATCTGTGCTCATTTCAATCTCTGGTTTTATGCAGCACCCCAACTCACCTTTCCCCTTAAGCAAGCATAAGTTGGTTTTCTAAATTTGAGACCCTGTTCTGTTCTGTAATTCAGTTCCTGTGTAGCCAAGTTTACATTCCGTGTATTAGTGATATGTTATGATGTTTCTTTTTCTGTGTGACTTATTTCAGTTAGAATCATCATACCTGAATCCACTCATTGTGCTGCTAAGGGCCTGATGACATAGATTTCATTGCTGAGTGATATTGCTTTGTAAGTAAATACCACAACTTCTTTATCCATTTTTCACTTTCTGCGATGTTGAACTTGTACTGTAAACGAGGTTCTTGTAAACAGAGGCGTCCCAAACTTTGGGGTGGCTGTGTCTTTTTGATTTTAATTTCCCTAAGCTATAGGACCATAAGTGGAAGTGCCCTAGGCTCTGTTGCTTTGTTTTTTAGATGTTTCAGGAAACACCATACACTTCTCCCGAGTGTCTGTTGGCAATTTACATCCCGCCCATCAGCATAACAAGGCTCCCAGTTCTCCATGGCCTGTCCTGCCTTTCTGGATTTTACACGTTTTTCATATGGCCCTTTTGACCGGGGGGATGTGAGACTTCATTGTAGTGCAGATTTCCTTTGCAAGCTTGCTTGGTTGGCCAAAAAGGGCGTATGCGTTTTTTCCTGAATGTATTCAGGAAAAAACGCATACGCCCTTTTTGGCGAAGTGCATCATTGTGGACGTTCTGCCTCTTTTCCTATGCTTTCAATGCAATTCCAGTCTACCTCCTGAAATCAGTTTCCTGCAATTCTGCCCCGCTTTCAAGTCCTCTTGGCAGCCTTACTTCAGTATATTTTTGGACGATAGCTCTCATTTATAACTCTGCAGGTTTGTGAATTACAGTGCCCCTGAGCTCCTTTCTTCAACTCGCTTTCTTTTGAGCTGGCCGCAACACCGCAGGATGGCTTCAGGCCCTAATCTGGTTCCGGCACGGCACGCTGAGCCTTTGGTTAATTCCTCTTCCTGGTGGGAAATGAGAGTAAAATTTGCCCGTCCAGACACCTCCAGCTAGTCTCTCATTGGTTCTCGCTATTCCTGTTCATCTTCTGCAGAAATTGCAAACTGGGCCAAACAGGAGGTTAAAGGGACTGACTCTCCAAGTCGGGAGGGTGTTAGTAAAGCGTCTGGAATGTTGCACCCGAGTACCAGGGTACGAAAACTGAGACATATTTGAACACGTCTCCCGATCACATGGTTGATCATACTCTAGGTTCCACATGAATGTTTTAGCTGAAGGAAGAATACCTTAAACCTGGGTAGTTGAAACCCGTGGAATGGGTACCATGCAATATGACTTCAAAGGGTCTTCATTTGCTCACCGAACCTCTCCAATCCTATCACTGCTGCATTTATGCCCCTGTACACACGCTTGATTCTCTTTCGGAGACATAGCAATCCCTAGGTTTTAAGATACTTACTAGTCAGGTACATTCTTAGGCGTTTAATATGGGGTGTTGAGTCCATTTCGTTGAGCAAGGAGTAGCTCTTGTCTATTCCATATTTGGCTTAAGGAACTTTATCTGTGCTCATTTCAATCTCTGGTTTTATGCAGCACCCCAACTCACCTTTCCCCTTAAGCAAGCATAAGTTGGTTTTCTAAATTTGAGACCCTGTTCTGTTCTGTAATTCAGTTCCTGTGTAGCCAAGTTTACATTCCGTGTATTAGTGATATCTTATGATGTTTCTTTTTCTGTGTGACTTATTTCAGTTAGAATCATCGTACCTGAATCCACTCATTGTGCTGCTAAGAGCCTGATGACATAGATTTCATTGCTGAGTGATATTGCTTTGTAAGTAAATACCACAACTTCTTTATCCATTTTTCACTTTCTGCGATATTGAACTTGTACTGTAAACGAGGTTCTTGTAAACAGAGGCGTCCCAATGTTTGGGGTGGCTGTGTCTTTTTGATTTTAATTTCCCTAAGCTATAGGACCATAAGTGGAAGTGCCCTAGGCTCTGTTGCTTTGTTTTTTAGATGTTTCAGGAAACACCATACACTTCTCCCGAGTGTCTGTTGGCAATTTACATCCCGCCCATCAGCATAACAAGGCTCCCAGTTCTCCATGGCCTGTCCTGCCTTTCTGGATTTTACACTTTTTTCAGATGGCCCTTTTGACCGGGGGGAAGTGAGACTTCATTGTAGTGCAGATTTCCTTTGCAAGCTTGCTTGGTTGGCCAAAAAGGGCGTATGCGTTTTTTCCTGAATATATTCAGGAAAAAACGCATACGCCCTTTTTGGCCAAGTGCATCATTGTGGACGTTCTGCCTCTTTTCCTATGCTTTCAATGCAATTCCAGTCTACCTCCTGAAATCGGTTTCCTGCAATTCTGCCCCGCTTTCAAGTCCTCTTGGCAGCCTTACTTCAGTATATTTTTGGACGATGGCTGTCATTTATAACTCTGCAGGTTTGTGAATTACAGTGCCCCTGTGCTCCTTTCTTTAACTCGCTTTCTTTTGAGCTGGCCGCAACACCGCAGGATCGCTTCAGGCCCTAATCTTGTTCCGGCACGGCACGCTGAGCCTTTGGTTAATTCCTCTTCCTGGTGGGAAATGAGAGTTAAATTTGCCCGTCCAGACACCTCCAGCTAGTCTCTCATTGGTTCTCGCTATTCCTGTTCATCTTCCGCAGAAATTGCAAACTGGGCCAAACAGGAGGTTAAAGGGACTGACTCTCCAAGTCGGGAGGGTGTTAGTAAAGCGTCTGGAATGTTGCACCCGAGTACCAGGGTACGAAAACTGAGACATATTTGAACACGTCTCCCGATCACATGGTTGATCAGACTCTAGGTTCCACATGCATGTTTTAGCTGAAGGAAGAATACCTTAAACCTGGGTAGTTGAAACCCGTGGAATGGGTACCATGCAATATGACTTCAGAGGGTCTTCATTTGCTCACCGAACCTCTCCAATCCTATCACTGCTGCGTTTATGCCCCTGTACACATGCTTGATTCTCTTTCGGAGACATAGCAATCCATAGGTTTTAAGATACTTACTAGTCAGGTACATTCTTAGGCATTTAATATGCGGTGTTGAGTCCATTTCGTTGAGCAAGGAGTAGCTCTTGTCTATTCCATATTTGGCTTAAGGAACTTTATCTGTGCTCATTTCAATCTCTGGTTTTATGCAGCACCCCAACTCACCTTTCCCCTTAAGCAAGCATAAGTTGGTTTTCTAAATTTGAGACCCTGTTCTGTTCTGTAATTCAGTTCCTGTGTAGCCAAGTTTACATTCCGTGTATTACTGATATCTTATGATGTTTCTTTTTCTGTGTGACTTATTTCAGTTAGAATCATCATACCTGAATCCACTCATTGTGCTGCTAAGGGCCTGATGACATAGATTTCATTGCTGAGTGATATTGCTTTGTAAGTAAATACCACAACTTCTTTATCCATTTTTCACTTTCTGCGATGTTGAACTTGTACTGTAAACGAGGTTCTTGTAAACAGAGGCGTCCCAAACTTTGGGGTGGCTGTGTCTTTTTGATTTTAATTTCCCTAAGCTATAGGACCATAAGTGGAAGTGCCCTAGGCTCTGTTGCTTTGTTTTTTAGATGTTTCAGGAAACACCATACACTTCTCCCGAGTGTCTGTTGGCAATTTACATCCCGCCCATCAGCATAACAAGGCTCCCAGTTCTCCATGGCCTGTCCTGCCTTTCTGGATTTTACACTTTTTTCAGATGGCCCTTTTGACCGGGGGGAAGTGAGACTTCATTGTAGTGCAGATTTCCTTTGCAAGCTTGCTTGGTTGGCCAAAAAGGGCGTATGCGTTTTTTCCTGAATATATTCAGGAAAAAACGCATACGCCCTTTTTGGCCAAGTGCATCATTGTGGACGTTCTGCCTCTTTTCCTATGCTTTCAATGCAATTCCAGTCTACCTCCTGAAATCGGTTTCCTGCAATTCTGCCCCGCTTTCAAGTCCTCTTGGCAGCCTTACTTCAGTATATTTTTGGACGATAGCTGTCATTTATAAGTCTGCAGGGTTGTGAATTACAGTGCCCCTGAGCTCCTTTCTTCAACTCGCTTTCTTTTGAGCTGGCCGCAACACCGCAGGATGGCTTCAGGCCCTAATCTGGTTCCGGCACGGCACGCTGAGCCTTTGGTTAATTCCTCTTCCTGGTGGGAAATGAGAGTTAAATTTGCCCGTCCAGACACCTCCAGCTAGTCTCTCATTGGTTCTCGCTATTCCTGTTCATCTTCCGCAGAAATTGCAAACTGGGCCAAACAGGAGGTTAAAGGGACTGACTCTCCAAGTCGGGAGGGTGTTAGTAAAGCGTCTGGAATGTTGCACCCGAGTACCAGGGTACGAAAACTGAGACATATTTGAACACGTCTCCCGATCACATGGTTGATCATACTCTAGGTTCCACATGCATGTTTTAGCTGAAGGAAGAATACCTTAAACCTGGGTAGTTGAAACCCGTGGAATGGGTACCATGCAATATGACTTCAGAGGGTCTTCATTTGCTCACCAAACTTCTCCAATCCTATCACTGCTGCGTTTATGCCCCTGTACACATGCTTGATTCTCTTTCGGAGACATAGCAATCCATAGGTTTTAAGATACTTACTAGTCAGGTACATTCTTAGGCGTTTAATATGCGGTGTTGTGTCCATTTCGTTGAGCAAGGAGTAGCTCTTGTCTATTCCATATTTGGCTTAAGGAACTTTATCTGTGCTCATTTCAATCTCTGGTTTTATGCAGCACCCCAACTCACCTTTACCCTTAAGCAAGCATAAGTTGGTTTTCTAAATTTGAGACCCTGTTCTGTTCTGTAATTCAGTTCCTGTGTAGCCAAGTTTACATTCCGTGTATTACTGATATCTTTGATGTTTCTTTTTCTGTGTGACTTATTTCAGTTAGAATCATCATACCTGAATCCACTCATTGTGCTGCTAAGGGCCTGATGACATAGATTTCATTGCAGAGTGATATTGCTTTGTAAGTAAATACCACAACTTCTTTATCCATTTTTCACTTTCTGCGATGTTGAACTTGTACTGTAAACGAGGTTCTTGTAAACAGAGGCGTCCCAAACTTTGGGGTGGCTGTGTCTTTTTTATTTTAATTTCCCTAATCTATAGGACCATAAGTTGAAGTGCCCTAGGCTCTGTTGCTTTGTTTTTTAGATGTTTCAGGAAACACCATACACTTCTCCCGAGTGTCTGTTGGCAATTTACATCCCGCCCATCAGCATAACAAGGCTCCCAGTTCTCCATGGCCTGTCCTGCCTTTCTGGATTTTACACTTTTTTCAGATGGCCCTTTTGACCGGGGGGAAGTGAGACTTCATTGTAGTGCAGATTTCCTTTGCAAGGTTGCTTGGTTGGCCAAAAAGGGCATATGCGTTTTTTCCTGAATATATTCAGGAAAAAACGCATACACCCTTTTTGGCCAAGTGCATCATTGTGGACGTTCTGCCTCTTTTCCTATGCTTTCAATGCAATTCCAGTCTACCTCCTGAAATCGGTTTCCTGCAATTCTGCCCCGCTTTCAAGTCCTCTTGGCAGCCTTACTTCAGTATGTTTTTGGATGATAGCTGTCATTTATAACTCTGCAGGTTTGTGAATTACAGTGCCCCTGAGCTCCTTTCTTCAACTCGCTTTCTTGTGAGCTGGCCGCAACACCGCAGGATGGCTTCAGGCCCTAATCTGGTTCCGGCACGGCACGCTGAGCCTTTGGTTAATTCCTCTTCCTGGTGGGAAATGAGAGTTAAATTTGCCCGTCCAGACACCTCCAGCTAGTCTCTCATTGGTTCTCACTATTCCTGTTCATCTTCCGCAGAAATTGCAAACTGGGCCAAACAGGAGGTTAAAGGGACTGACTCTCCAAGTCGGGAGGGTGTTAGTAAAGCGTCTGGAATGTTGCACCCGAGTACCAGGGTACGAAAACTGAGACATATTTGAACACGTCTCCCGATCACATGGTTGATCATACTCTAGGTTCCACATGCATGTTTTAGCTGAAGGAAGAATACCTTAAACCTGGGTAGTTGAAACCCGTGGAATGGGTACCATGCAATATGACTTCAAAGGGTCTTCATTTGCTCACCGAACCTCTCCAATCCTATCACTGCTGTGTTTATGCCCCTGTACACATGCTTGATTCTCTTTCGGAGACATAGCAATCCATAGGTTTTAAGATACTTACTAGTCAGGTACATTCTTAGGCGTTTAATATGCGGTGTTGAGTCCATTTCTTTGAGCAAGGAGTAGCTCTTGTCTATTCCATATTTGGCTTAAGGAAATTTATCTGTGCTCATTTCAATCTCTGGTTTTATGCAGCACCCCAACTCACCTTTACCCTTAAGCAAGCATAAGTTGGTTTTCTAAATTTGAGACCCTGTTCTGTTCTGTAATTCAGTTCCTGTGTAGCCAAGTTTACATTCCGTGTATTACTGATATCTTATGATGTTTCTTTTTCTGTGTGACTTATTTCAGTTAGAATCATCATACCTGAATCCACTCATTGTGCTGCTAAGGGCCTGATGACATAGATTTCATTGCTGAGTGATATTGCTTTGTAAGTAAATACCACAACTTCTTTATCCATTTTTCACTTTCTGCGATGTTGAACTTGTACTGTAAACGAGGTTCTTGTAAACAGAGGCGTCCCAATGTTTGGGGTGGCTGTGTCTTTTTGATTTTAATTTCCCTAAGCTATAGGACCATAAGTGGAAGTGCCCTAGGCTCTGTTGCTTTGTTTTTTAGATGTTTCAGGAAACACCATACACTTCTCCCGAGTGTCTGTTGGCAATTTACATCCCGCCCATCAGCATAACAAGGCTCCCAGTTCTCCATGGCCTGTCCTGCCTTTCTGGATTTTACACTTTTTTCAGATGGCCCTTTTGACCGGGGGGAAGTGAGACTTCATTGTAGTGCAGATTTCCTTTGCAAGCTTGCTTGGTTGGCCAAAAAGGGCGTATGCGTTTTTTCCTGAATATATTCAGGAAAAAACGCATACGCCCTTTTTGGCCAAGTGCATCATTGTGGACGTTCTGCCTCTTTTCCTATGCTTTCAATGCAATTCCAGTCTACCTCCTGAAATCGGTTTCCTGCAATTCTGCCCCGCTTTCAAGTCCTCTTGGCAGCCTTACTTCAGTATATTTTTGGACGATAGCTGTCATTTATAACTCTGCAGGTTTGTGAATTACAGTGCCCCTGTGCTCCTTTCTTTAACTCGCTTTCTTTTGAGCTGGCCGCAACACCGCAGGATGGCTTCAGGCCCTAATCTTGTTCCGGCACGGCACGCTGAGCCTTTGGTTAATTCCTCTTCCTGGTGGGAAATGAGAGTTAAATTTGCCCGTCCAGACACCTCCAGCTAGTCTCTCATTGGTTCTCGCTATTCCTGTTCATCTTCCGCAGAAATTGCAAACTGGGCCAAACAGGAGGTTAAAGGGACTGACTCTCCAAGTCGGGAGGGTGTTAGTAAAGCGTCTGGAATGTTGCACCCGAGTACCAGGGTACGAAAACTGAGACATATTTGAACACGTCTCCCGATCACATGGTTGATCAGACTCTAGGTTCCACATGCATGTTTTAGCTGAAGGAAGAATACCTTAAACCTGGGTAGTTGAAACCCGTGGAATGGGTACCATGCAATATGACTTCAGAGGGTCTTCATTTGCTCACCGAACCTCTCCAATCCTATCACTGCTGCGTTTATGCCCCTGTACACATGCTTGATTCTCTTTCGGAGACATAGCAATCCATAGGTTTTAAGATACTTACTAGTCAGGTACATTCTTAGGCGTTTAATATGCGGTGTTGTGTCCATTTCGTTGAGCAAGGAGTAGCTCTTGTCTATTCCATATTTGGCTTAAGGAACTTTATCTGTGCTCATTTCAATCTCTGGTTTTATGCAGCACCCCAACTCACCTTTCCCCTTAAGCAAGCATAAGTTGGTTTTCTAAATTTGAGACCCTGTTTTGTTCTGTAATTCAGTTCCTGTGTAGCCAAGTTTACATTCCGTGTATTACTGATATCTTATGATGTTTCTTTTTCTGTGTGACTTATTTCAGTTAGAATCATCATACCTGAATCCACTCATTGTGCTGCTAAGGGCCTGATGACATAGATTTCATTGCTGAGTGATATTGCTTTGTAAGTAAATACCACAACTTCTTTATCCATTTTTCACTTTCTGCGATGTTGAACTTGTACTGTAAACGAGGTTCTTGTAAACAGAGGCGTCCCAAACTTTGGGGTGGCTGTGTCTTTTTGATTTTAATTTCCCTAAGCTATAGGACCATAAGTGGAAGTGCCCTAGGCTCTGTTGCTTTGTTTTTTAGATGTTTCAGGAAACACCATACACTTCTCCCGAGTGTCTGTTGGCAATTTACATCCCGCCCATCAGCATAACAAGGCTCCCAGTTCTCCATGGCCTGTCCTGCCTTTCTGGATTTTACACGTTTTTCATATGGCCCTTTTGACCGGGGGGAAGTGAGACTTCATTGTAGTGCAGATTTCATTTGCACGTTTGCTTGGTTGGCCAAAAAGGGCGTATGCGTTTTTTCCTGAATGTATTCAGGAAAAAACGCATACGCCCTTTTTGGCGAAGTGCATCATTGTGGACGTTCTGCCTCTTTTCCTATGCTTTCAATGCAATTCCAGTCTACCTCCTGAAATCAGTTTCCTGCAATTCTGCCCCGCTTTCAAGTCCTCTTGGCAGCCTTACTTCAGTATATTTTTGGACGATAGCTCTCATTTATAACTCTGCAGGTTTGTGAATTACAGTGCCCCTGAGCTCCTTTCTTCAACTCGCTTTCTTTTGAGCTGGCCGCAACACCGCAGGATGGCTTCAGGCCCTAATCTGGTTCCGGCACGGCACGCTGAGCCTTTGGTTAATTCCTCTTCCTGGTGGGAAATGAGAGTAAAATTTGCCCGTCCAGACACCTCCAGCTAGTCTCTCATTGGTTCTCGCTATTCCTGTTCATCTTCTGCAGAAATTGCAAACTGGGCCAAACAGGAGGTTAAAGGGACTGACTCTCCAAGTCGGGAGGGTGTTAGTAAAGCGTCTGGAATGTTGCACCCGAGTACCAGGGTACGAAAACTGAGACATATTTGAACACGTCTCCCGATCACATGGTTGATCAGACTCTAGGTTCCACATGCATGTTTTACCTGAAGGAAGAATACCTTAAACCTGGGTAGTTGAAACCCGTGGAATGGGTACCATGCAATATGACTTCAAAGGGTCTTCATTTGCTCACCGAACCTCTCCAATCCTATCACTGCTGCATTTATGCCCCTGTACACACGCTTGATTCTCTTTCGGAGACATAGCAATCCCTAGGTTTTAAGATACTTACTAGTCAGGTACATTCTTAGGCGTTTAATATGGGGTGTTGAGTCCATTTCGTTGAGCAAGGAGTAGCTCTTGTCTATTCCATATTTGGCTTAAGGAACTTTATCTGTGCTCATTTCAATCTCTGGTTTTATGCAGCACCCCAACTCACCTTTCCCCTTAAGCAAGCATAAGTTGGTTTTCTAAATTTGAGACCCTGTTCTGTTCTGTAATTCAGTTCCTGTGTAGCCAAGTTTACATTCCGTGTATTAGTGATATCTTATGATGTTTCTTTTTCTGTGTGACTTATTTCAGTTAGAATCATCGTACCTGAATCCACTCATTGTGCTGCTAAGAGCCTGATGACATAGATTTCATTGCTGAGTGATATTGCTTTGTAAGTAAATACCACAACTTCTTTATCCATTTTTCACTTTCTGCGATGTTGAACTTGTACTGTAAACGAGGTTCTTGTAAACAGAGGCGTCCCAAACTTTGGGGTGGCTGTGTCTTTTTGATTTTAATTTCCCTAAGCTATAGGACCATAAGTGGAAGTGCCCTAGGCTCTGTTGCTTTGTTTTTTAGATGTTTCAGGAAACACCATACACTTCTCCCGAGTGTCTGTTGGCAATTTACATCCCGCCCATCAGCATAACAAGGCTCCCAGTTCTCCATGGCCTGTCCTGCCTTTCTGGATTTTACACTTTTTTCAGATGGCCCTTTTGACCGGGGGGAAGTGAGACTTCATTTTAGTGCAGATTTACTTTGCAAGCTTGCTTGGTTGGCCAAAACGGGCGTATGCGTTTTTTCCTGAATATATTCAGGAAAAAACGCATACGCCCTTTTTGGCCAAGTGCATCATTGTGGACGTTCTGCCTCTTTTCCTATGCTTTCAATGCAATTCCAGTCTACCTCCTGAAATCGGTTTCCTGCAATTCTGCCCCGCTTTCAAGTCCTCTTGGCAGCCTTACTTCAGTATATTTTTGGACGATGGCTGTCATTTATAACTCTGCAGGTTTGTGAATTACAGTACCCCTGAGCTCCTTTCTTCAACTCGCTTTCTTTTGAGCTGGCCGCAACACCGCAGGATGGCTTCAGGCCCTAATCTGGTTCCGGCACGGCACGCTGAGCCTTTGGTTAATTCCTCTTCCTGGTGGGAAATGAGAGTTAAATTTGCCCGTCCAGACACCTCCAGCTAGTCTCTCATTGGTTCTCGCTATTCCTGTTCATCTTCTGCAGAAATTGCAAACTGGGCCAAACAGGAGGTTAAAGGGACTGACTCTCCAAGTCGGGAGGGTGTTAGTAAAGTGTCTGGAATGTTGCACCCGAGTACCAGGGTACGAAAACTGAGACATATTTGAACACGTCTCCCGATCACATGGTTGATCAGACTCTAGGTTCCACATGCATGTTTTACCTGAAGGAAGAATACCTTAAACCTGGGTAGTTGAAACCCGTGGAATGGGTACCATGCAATATGACTTCAAAGGGTCTTCATTTGCTCACCGAACCTCTCCAATCCTATCACTGCTGTGTTTATGCCCCTGTACACATGCTTGATTCTCTTTCGGAGACATAGCAATCCATAGGTTTTAAGATACTTACTAGTCAGGTACATTCTTAGGCGTTAAATATGCGGTGTTGAGTCCATTTCTTTGAGCAAGGAGTAGCTCTTGTCTATTCCATATTTGGCTTAAGGAAATTTATCTGTGCTCATTTCAATCTCTGGTTTTATGCAGCACCCCAACTCACCTTTACCCTTAAGCAAGCATAAGTTGGTTTTCTAAATTTGAGACCCTGTTCTGTTCTGTAATTCAGTTCCTGTGTAGCCAAGTTTACATTCCGTGTATTACTGATATCTTATGATGTTTCTTTTTCTGTGTGACTTATTTCAGTTAGAATCATCATACCTGAATCCACTCATTGTGCTGCTAAGGGCCTGATGACATAGATTTCATTGCTGAGTGATATTGCTTTGTAAGTAAATACCACAAATTCTTTATCCATTTTTCACTTTCTGTGATGTTGAACTTGTACTGTAAACGAGGTTCTTGTAAACAGAGGCGTCCCAATGTTTGGGGTGGCTGTGTCTTTTTGATTTTAATTTCCCTAAGCTATAGGACCATAAGTGGAAGTGCCCTAGGCTCTGTTGCTTTGTTTTTTAGATGTTTCAGGAAACACCATACACTTCTCCCGAGTGTCTGTTGGCAATTTACATCCCGCCCATCAGCATAACAAGGCTCCCAGTTCTCCATGGCCTGTCCTGCCTTTCTGGATTTTACACTTTTTTCAGATGGCCCTTTTGACCGGGGGGAAGTGAGACTTCATTGTAGTGCAGATTTCCTTTGCAAGCTTGCTTGGTTGGCCAAAAAGGGCGTATGCGTTTTTTCCTGAATATATTCAGGAAAAAACGCATACGCCCTTTTTGGCCAAGTGCATCATTGTGGACGTTCTGCCTCTTTTCCTATGCTTTCAATGCAATTCCAGTCTACCTCCTGAAATCGGTTTCCTGCAATTCTGCCCCGCTTTCAAGTCCTCTTGGCAGCCTTACTTCAGTATATTTTTGGACGATAGCTGTCATTTATAACTCTGCAGGTTTGTGAATTACAGTGCCCCTGTGCTCCTTTCTTTAACTCGCTTTCTTTTGAGCTGGCCGCAACACTGCAGGATGGCTTCAGGCCCTAATCTTGTTCCGGCACGGCACGCTGAGCCTTTGGTTAATTCCTCTTCCTGGTGGGAAATGAGAGTTAAATTTGCCCGTCCAGACACCTCCAGCTAGTCTCTCATTGGTTCTCGCTATTCCTGTTCATCTTCCGCAGAAATTGCAAACTGGGCCAAACAGGAGGTTAAAGGGACTGACTCTCCAAGTCGGGAGGGTGTTAGTAAAGCGTCTGGAATGTTGCACCCGAGTACCAGGGTACGAAAACTGAGACATATTTGAACACGTCTCCCGATCACATGGTTGATCATACTCTAGGTTCCACATGCATGTTTTAGCTGAAGGAAGAATACCTTAAACCTGGGTAGTTGAAACCCGTGGAATGGGTACCATGCAATATGACTTCAGAGGGTCTTCATTTGCTCACCGAACCTCTCCAATCCTATCACTGCTGCGTTTATGCCCCTGTACACATGCTTGATTCTCTTTCGGAGACATAGCAATCCATAGGTTTTAAGATACTTACTAGTCAGGTACATTCTTAGGCATTTAATATGCGGTGTTGTGTCCATTTCGTTGAGCAAGGAGTAGCTCTTGTCTATTCCATATTTGGCTTAAGGAACTTTATCTGTGCTCATTTCAATCTCTGGTTTTATGCAGCACCCCAACTCACCTTTACCCTTAAGCAAGCATAAGTTGGTTTTCTAAATTTGAGACCCTGTTCTGTTCTGTAATTCAGTTCCTGTGTAGCCAAGTTTACATTCCGTGTATTACTGATATCTTATGATGTTTCTTTTTCTGTGTGACTTATTTCAGTTAGAATCATCATACCTGAATCCACTCATTGTGCTGCTAAGGGCCTGATGACATAGATTTCATTGCTGAGTGATATTGCTTTGTAAGTAAATACCACAACTTCTTTATCCATTTTTCACTTTCTGCGATGTTGAACTTGTACTGTAAACGAGGTTCTTGTAAACAGAGGCGTCCCAAACTTTGGGGTGGCTGTGTCTTTTTGATTTTAATTTCCCTAAGCTATAGGACCATAAGTGGAAGTGCCCTAGGCTCTGTTGCTTTGTTTTTTAGATGTTTCAGGAAACACCATACACTTCTCCCGAGTGTCTGTTGGCAATTTACATCCCGCCCATCAGCATAACAAGGCTCCCAGTTCTCCATGGCCTGTCCTGCCTTTCTGGATTTTACACTTTTTTCAGATGGCCCTTTTGACCGGGGGGAAGTGAGACTTCATTGTAGTGCAGATTTCCTTTGCAAGCTTGCTTGGTTGGCCAAAAAGGGCGTATGCGTTTTTTCCTGAATATATTCAGGAAAAAACGCATACGCCCTTTTTGGCCAAGTGCATCATTGTGGACGTTCTGCCTCTTTTCCTATGCTTTCAATGCAATTCCAGTCTACCTCCTGAAATCGGTTTCCTGCAATTCTGCCCCGCTTTCAAGTCCTCTTGGCAGCCTTACTTCAGTATATTTTTGGACGATAGCTGTCATTTATAACTCTGCAGGTTTGTGAATTACAGTGCCCCTGAGCTCCTTTCTTCAACTCGCTTTCTTTTGAGCTGGCCGCAACACCGCAGGATGGCTTCAGGCCCTAATCTGGTTCCGGCACGGCACGCTGAGCCTTTGGTTAATTCCTCTTCCTGGTGGGAAATGAGAGTTAAATTTGCCCGTTCAGACACCTCCAGCTAGTCTCTCATTGGTTCTCGCTATTCCTGTTCATCTTCCGCAGAAATTGCAAACTGGGCCAAACAGGAGGTTAAAGGGACTGACTCTCCAAGTCGGGAGGGTGTTAGTAAAGCGTCTGGAATGATGCACCCGAGTACCAGGGTACGAAAACTGAGACATATTTGAACACGTCTCCCGATCACATGGTTGATCAGACTCTAGGTTCCACATGCATGTTTTAGCTGAAGGAAGAATACCTTAAACCTGGGTAGTTGAAACCCGTGGAATGGGTACCATGCAATATGACTTCAAAGGGTCTTCATTTGCTCACCGAACCTCTCCAATCCTATCACTGCTGCGTTTATGCCCCTGTACACATGCTTGATTCTCTTTCGGAGACATAGCAATCCATAGGTTTTAAGATACTTACTAGTCAGGTACATTCTTAGGCATTTAATATGCGGTGTTGAGTCCATTTCGTTGAACAAGAGGTAGCTCTTGTCTATTCCATATTTGGCTTAAGGAACTTTATCTGTGCTCATTTCAATCTCTGGTTTTATGCAGCACCCCAACTCACCTTTACCCTTAAGCAAGCATAAGTTGGTTTTCTAAATTTGAGACCCTGTTCTGTTCTGTAATTCAGTTCTTGTGTAGCCAAGTTTACATTCCGTGTATTACTGATATCTTATGATGTTTCTTTTTCTGTGTGACTTATTTCAGTTAGAATCATCATACCTGAATCCACTCATTGTGCTGCTAAGGGCCTGATGACATAGATTTCATTGCTGAGTGATATTGCTTTGTAAGTAAATACCACAACTTCTTTATCCATTTTTCACTTTCTGCGATGTTGAACTTGTACTGTAAACGAGGTTCTTGTAAACAGAGGCGTCCCAATGTTTGGGGTGGCTGTGTCTTTTTGATTTTAATTTCCCTAAGCTATAGGACCATAAGTGGAAGTGCCCTAGGCTCTGTTGCTTTGTTTTTTAGATGTTTCAGGAAACACCATACACTTCTCCCGAGTGTCTGTTGGCAATTTACATCCCGCCCATCAGCATAACAAGGCTCCCAGTTCTCCATGGCCTGTCCTGCCTTTCTGGATTTTACACTTTTTTCAGATGGCCCTTTTGACCGGGGGGAAGTGAGACTTCATTGTAGTGCAGATTTCCTTTGCAAGCTTGCTTGGTTGGCCAAAAAGGGCGTATGCGTTTTTTCCTGAATATATTCAGGAAAAAACGCATACGCCCTTTTTGGCCAAGTGCATCATTGTGGACGTTCTGCCTCTTTTCCTATGCTTTCAATGCAATTCCAGTCTACCTCCTGAAATCGGTTTCCTGCAATTCTGCCCCGCTTTCAAGTCCTCTTGGCAGCCTTACTTCAGTATATTTTTGGACGATAGCTGTCATTTATAACTCTGCAGGTTTGTGAATTACAGTGCCCCTGAGCTCCTTTCTTCAACTCGCTTTCTTTTGAGCTGGCCGCAACACCGCAGGATGGCTTCAGGCCCTAATCTGGTTCCGGCACGGCACGCTGAGCCTTTGGTTAATTCCTCTTCCTGGTGGGAAATGAGAGTTAAATTTGCCCGTTCAGACACCTCCAGCTAGTCTCTCATTGGTTCTCGCTATTCCTGTTCATCTTCCGCAGAAATTGCAAACTGGGCCAAACAGGAGGTTAAAGGGACTGACTCTCCAAGTCGGGAGGGTGTTAGTAAAGCGTCTGGAATGATGCACCCGAGTACCAGGGTACGAAAACTGAGACATATTTGAACACGTCTCCCGATCACATGGTTGATCATACTCTAGGTTCCACATGCATGTTTTAGCTGAAGGAAGAATACCTTAAACCTGGGTAGTTGAAACCCGTGGAATGGGTACCATGCAATATGACTTCAAAGGGTCTTCATTTGCTCACCGAACCTCTCCAATCCTATCACTGCTGCATTTATGCCCCTGTACACATGCTTGATTCTCTTTCGGAGACATAGCAATCCATAGGTTTTAAGATACTTACTAGTCAGGTACATTCTTAGGCATTTAATATGCGGTGTTGAGTCCATTTCGTTGAACAAGAGGTAGCTCTTGTCTATTCCATATTTGGCTTAAGGAACTTTATCTGTGCTCATTTCAATCTCTGGTTTTATGCAGCACCCCAACTCACCTTTACCCTTAAGCAAGCATAAGTTGGTTTTCTAAATTTGAGACCCTGTTCTGTTCTGTAATTCAGTTCTTGTGTAGCCAAGTTTACATTCCGTGTATTACTGATATCTTATGATGTTTCTTTTTCTGTGTGACTTATTTCAGTTAGAATCATCATACCTGAATCCACTCATTGTGCTGCTAAGGGCCTGATGACATAGATTTCATTGCTGAGTGATATTGCTTTGTAAGTAAATACCACAACTTCTTTATCCATTTTTCACTTTCTGCGATGTTGAACTTGTACTGTAAACGAGGTTCTTGTAAACAGAGGCGTCCCAATGTTTGGGGTGGCTGTGTCTTTTTGATTTTAATTTCCCTAAGCTATAGGACCATAAGTGGAAGTGCCCTAGGCTCTGTTGCTTTGTTTTTTAGATGTTTCAGGAAACACCATACACTTCTCCCGAGTGTCTGTTGGCAATTTACATCCCGCCCATCAGCATAACAAGGCTCCCAGTTCTCCATGGCCTGTCCTGCCTTTCTGGATTTTACACTTTTTTCAGATGGCCCTTTTGACCGGGGGGAAGTGAGACTTCATTGTAGTGCAGATTTCCTTTGCAAGCTTGCTTGGTTGGCCAAAAAGGGCGTATGCGTTTTTTCCTGAATATATTCAGGAAAAAACGCATACGCCCTTTTTGGCCAAGTGCATCATTGTGGACGTTCTGCCTCTTTTCCTATGCTTTCAATGCAATTCCAGTCTACCTCCTGAAATCGGTTTCCTGCAATTCTGCCCCGCTTTCAAGTCCTCTTGGCAGCCTTACTTCAGTATATTTTTGGACGATAGCTGTCATTTATAACTCTGCAGGTTTGTGAATTACAGTGCCCCTGAGCTCCTTTCTTCAACTCGCTTTCTTTTGAGCTGGCCGCAACACCGCAGGATGGCTTCAGGCCCTAATCTGGTTCCAGCACGGCACGTTGAGCCTTTGGTTAATTCCTCTTCCTGGTGGGAAATGAGAGTTAAATTTGCCCGTCCAGACACCTCCAGCTAGTCTCTCATTGGTTCTCGCTATTCCTGTTCATCTTCCGCAGAAATTGCAAACTGGGCCAAACAGGAGGTTAAAGGGACTGACTCTCCAAGTCGGGAGGGTGTTAGTAAAGCGTCTGGAATGTTGCACCCGAGTACCAGGGTACGAAAACTGAGACATATTTGAACACGTCTCCCGATCACATGGTTGATCATACTCTAGGTTCCACATGCATGTTTTAGCTGAAGGAAGAATACCTTAAACCTGGGTAGTTGAAACCCGTGGAATGGGTACCATGCAATATGACTTCAAAGGGTCTTCATTTGCTCACCGAACCTCTCCAATCCTATCACTGCTGCGTTTATGCCCCTGTACACATGCTTGATTCTCTTTCGGAGACATAGCAATCCATAGGTTTTAAGATACTTACTAGTCAGGTACATTCTTAGGCGTTTAATATGCGGTGTTGAGTCCATTTCGTTGAGCAAGGAGTAGCTCTGGTCTATTCCATATTTGGCTTAAGGAAATTTATCTGTGCTCATTTCAATCTCTGGTTTTATGCAGCAACCCAACTCACCTTTCCCCTTAAGCAAGCATAAGTTGGTTTTCTAAATTTGAGACCCTGTTCTGTTCTGTAATTCAGTTCCTGTGTAGCCAAGTTTACATTCCGTGTATTAGTGATATCTTATGATGTTTCTTTTTCTGTGTGACATATTTCAGTTAGAATCATCATACCTGAATCCACTCATTGTGCTGCTAAGGGCCTGATGACATAGATTTCATTGCTGAGTGATATTGCTTTGTAAGTAAATACCACAACTTCTTTATCCATTTTTCACTTTCTGCGATGTTGAACTTGTACTGTAAACGAGGTTCTTGTAAACAGAGGCGTCCCAATGTTTGGGGTGGCTGTGTCTTTTTGATTTTAATTTCCCTAAGCTATAGGACCATAAGTGGAAGTGCCCTAGGCTCTGTTGCTTTGTTTTTTAGATGTTTCAGGAAACACCATACACTTCTCCCGAGTGTCTGTTGGCAATTTACATCCCGCCCATCAGCATAACAAGGCTCCCAGTTCTCCATGGCCTGTCCTGCCTTTCTGGATTTTACACTTTTTTCAGATGGCCCTTTTGACCGGGGGGAAGTGAGACTTCATTGTAGTGCAGATTTCCTTTGCAAGCTTGCTTGGTTGGCCAAAAAGGGCGTATGCGTTTTTTCCTGAATATATTCAGGAAAAAACGCATACGCCCTTTTTGGCCAAGTGCATCATTGTGGACGTTCTGCCTCTTTTCCTATGCTTTCAATGCAATTCCAGTCTACCTCCTGAAATCGGTTTCCTGCAATTCTGCCCCGCTTTCAAGTCCTCTTGGCAGCCTTACTTCAGTATATTTTTGGACGATAGCTGTCATTTATAACTCTGCAGGTTTGTGAATTACAGTGCCCCTGAGCTCCTTTCTTCAACTCGCTTTCTTTTGAGCTGGCCGCAACACCGCAGGATGGCTTCAGGCCCTAATCTGGTTCCGGCACGGCACGCTGAGCCTTTGGTTAATTCCTCTTCCTGGTGGGAAATGAGGGTTAAATTTGCCCGTCCAGACACCTCCAGCTAGTCTCTCATTGGTTCTCGCTATTCCTGTTCATCTTCCGCAGAAATTGCAAACTGGTCCAAACAGGAGGTTAAAGGCGCTGACTCTCCAAGTTGGGAGGGTGTTAGTAAAGCGTCTGGAATGTTGCACCCGAGTACCAGGGTACGAAAACTGAGACATATTTGAACACATCTCCCGATCACATGGTTGATCATACTCTAGGTTCCACATGCATGTTTTAGCTGAAGGAAGAATACCTTAAACCTGGGTAGTTGAAACCCGTGGAATGGGTACCATGCAATATGACTTCAAAGGGTCTTCATTTGCTCACCGAACCTCTCCAATCCTATCACTGCTGCGTTTATGGCCCTGTACACATGCTTGATTCTCTTTCGGAGACATAGCAATCCATAGGTTTTAAGATACTTACTAGTCAGGTACATTCTTAGGCATTTAATATGGGGTGTTGAGTCCATTTCGTTGAGCAAGAGGTAGCTCTTGTCTATTCCATATTTGGCTTAAGGAACTTTATCTGTGCTCATTTCAATCTCTGGTTTTATGCAGCACCCCAACTCACCTTTCCCCTTAAGCAAGCATAAGTTGGTTTTCTAAATTTGAGACCCTGTTCTGTTCTGTAATTCAGTTCCTGTGTAGCCAAGTTTACATTCCGTGTATTACTGATATCTTATGATGTTTCTTTTTCTGTGTGACTTTTTCTGTGTGACCATAAGTGGAAGTGCCCTAGGCTCTGTTGCTTTGTTTTTTAGATGTTTCAGGAAACACCATACACTTCTCCCGAGTGTCTGTTGGCAATTTACATCCCGCCCATCAGCATAACAAGGCTCCCAGTTCTCCATGGCCTGTCCTGCCTTTCTGGATTTTACACTTTTTTCAGATGGCCCTTTTGACCGGGGGGAAGTGAGACTTCATTGTAGTGCAGATTTCCTTTGCAAGCTTGCTTGGTTGGCCAAAAAGGACGTATGCGTTTTTTCCTGAATATATTCAGGAAAAAACGCATACGCCCTTTTTGGCCAAGTGCATCATTGTGGACGTTCTGCCTCTTTTCCTATGCTTTCAATGCAATTCCAGTCTACCTCCTGAAATCGGTTTCCTGCAATTCTGCCCCGCTTTCAAGTCCTCTTGGCAGCCTTACTTCAGTATATTTTTGGACGATAGCTGTCATTTATAACTCTGCAGGTTTGTGAATTACAGTGCCCCTGTGCTCCTTTCTTTAACTCGCTTTCTTTTGAGCTGGCCGCAACACTGCAGGATGGCTTCAGGCCCTAATCTTGTTCCGGCACGGCACGCTGAGCCTTTGGTTAATTCCTCTTCCTGGTGGGAAATGAGAGTTAAATTTGCCCGTCCAGACACCTCCAGCTAGTCTCTCATTGGTTCTCGCTATTCCTGTTCATCTTCCGCAGAAATTGCAAACTGGGCCAAACAGGAGGTTAAAGGGACTGACTCTCCAAGTCGGGAGGGTGTTAGTAAAGCGTCTGGAATGTTGCACCCGAGTACCAGGGTACGAAAACTGAGACATATTTGAACACGTCTCCCGATCACATGGTTGATCATACTCTAGGTTCCACATGCATGTTTTAGCTGAAGGAAGAATACCTTAAACCTGGGTAGTTGAAACCCGTGGAATGGGTACCATGCAATATGACTTCAGAGGGTCTTCATTTGCTCACCGAACCTCTCCAATCCTATCACTGCTGCGTTTATGCCCCTGTACACATGCTTGATTCTCTTTCGGAGACATAGCAATCCATAGGTTTTAAGATACTTACTAGTCAGGTACATTCTTAGGCATTTAATATGGGGTGTTGACTCCATTTCGTTGAGCAAGGAGTAGCTCTTGTCTATTCCATATTTGGCTTAAGGAACTTTATCTGTGCTCATTTCAATCTCTGGTTTTATGCAGCACCCCAACTCACCTTTACCCTTAAGCAAGCATAAGTTGGTTTTCTAAATTTGAGACCCTGTTCTGTTCTGTAATTCAGTTCCTGTGTAGCCAAGTTTACATTCCGTGTATTACTGATATCTTATGATGTTTCTTTTTCTGTGTGACTTATTTCAGTTAGAATCATCATACCTGAATCCACTCATTGTGCTGCTAAGGGCCTGATGACATAGATTTCATTGCTGAGTGATATTGCTTTGTAAGTAAATACCACAACTTCTTTATCCATTTTTCACTTTCTGCGATGTTGAACTTGTACTGTAAACGAGGTTCTTGTAAACAGAGGCGTCCCAAACTTTGGGGTGGCTGTGTCTTTTTGATTTTAATTTCCCTAAGCTATAGGACCATAAGTGGAAGTGCCCTAGGCTCTGTTGCTTTGTTTTTTAGATGTTTCAGGAAACACCATACACTTCTCCCGAGTGTCTGTTGGCAATTTACATCCCGCCCATCAGCATAACAAGGCTCCCAGTTCTCCATGGCCTGTCCTGCCTTTCTGGATTTTACACTTTTTTCAGATGGCCCTTTTGACCGGGGGGAAGTGAGACTTCATTGTAGTGCAGATTTCCTTTGCAAGCTTGCTTGGTTGGCCAAAAAGGGCGTATGCGTTTTTTCCTGAATATATTCAGGAAAAAACGCATACGCCCTTTTTGGCCAAGTGCATCATTGTGGACGTTCTGCCTCTTTTCCTATGCTTTCAATGCAATTCCAGTCTACCTCCTGAAATCGGTTTCCTGCAATTCTGCCCCGCTTTCAAGTCCTCTTGGCAGCCTTACTTCAGTATATTTTTGGACGATAGCTGTCATTTATAAGTCTGCAGGGTTGTGAATTACAGTGCCCCTGAGCTCCTTTCTTCAACTCGCTTTCTTTTGAGCTGGCCGCAACACCGCAGGATGGCTTCAGGCCCTAATCTGGTTCCGGCACGGCACGCTGAGCCTTTGGTTAATTCCTCTTCCTGGTGGGAAATGAGAGTTAAATTTGCCCGTCCAGACACCTCCAGCTAGTCTCTCATTGGTTCTCGCTATTCCTGTTCATCTTCCGCAGAAATTGCAAACTGGGCCAAACAGGAGGTTAAAGGGACTGACTCTCCAAGTCGGGAGGGTGTTAGTAAAGCGTCTGGAATGTTGCACCCGAGTACCAGGGTACGAAAACTGAGACATATTTGAACACGTCTCCCGATCACATGGTTGATCATACTCTAGGTTCCACATGCATGTTTTAGCTGAAGGAAGAATACCTTAAACCTGGGTAGTTGAAACCCGTGGAATGGGTACCATGCAATATGACTTCAGAGGGTCTTCATTTGCTCACCAAACTTCTCCAATCCTATCACTGCTGCGTTTATGCCCCTGTACACATGCTTGATTCTCTTTCGGAGACATAGCAATCCATAGGTTTTAAGATACTTACTAGTCAGGTACATTCTTAGGCGTTTAATATGCGGTGTTGTGTCCATTTCGTTGAGCAAGGAGTAGCTCTTGTCTATTCCATATTTGGCTTAAGGAACTTTATCTGTGCTCATTTCAATCTCTGGTTTTATGCAGCACCCCAACTCACCTTTCCCCTTAAGCAAGCATAAGTTGGTTTTCTAAATTTGAGACCCTGTTCTGTTCTGTAATTCAGTTCCTGTGTAGCCAAGTTTACATTCCGTGTATTACTGATATCTTTGATGTTTCTTTTTCTGTGTGACTTATTTCAGTTAGAATCATCATACCTGAATCCACTCATTGTGCTGCTAAGGGCCTGATGACATAGATTTCATTGCAGAGTGATATTGCTTTGTAAGTAAATACCACAACTTCTTTATCCATTTTTCACTTTCTGCGATGTTGAACTTGTACTGTAAACGAGGTTCTTGTAAACAGAGGCGTCCCAAACTTTGGGGTGGCTGTGTCTTTTTTATTTTAATTTCCCTAATCTATAGGACCATAAGTTGAAGTGCCCTAGGCTCTGTTGCTTTGTTTTTTAGATGTTTCAGGAAACACCATACACTTCTCCCGAGTGTCTGTTGGCAATTTACATCCCGCCCATCAGCATAACAAGGCTCCCAGTTCTCCATGGCCTGTCCTGCCTTTCTGGATTTTACACTTTTTTCAGATGGCCCTTTTGACCGGGGGGAAGTGAGACTTCATTGTAGTGCAGATTTCCTTTGCAAGGTTGCTTGGTTGGCCAAAAAGGGCATATGCGTTTTTTCCTGAATATATTCAGGAAAAAACGCATACACCCTTTTTGGCCAAGTGCATCATTGTGGACGTTCTGCCTCTTTTCCTATGCTTTCAATGCAATTCCAGTCTACCTCCTGAAATCGGTTTCCTGCAATTCTGCCCCGCTTTCAAGTCCTCTTGGCAGCCTTACTTCAGTATATTTTTGGACGATAGCTGTCATTTATAACTCTGCAGGTTTGTGAATTACAGTGCCCCTGTGCTCCTTTCTTTAACTCGCTTTCTTTTGAGCTGGCCGCAACACTGCAGGATGGCTTCAGGCCCTAATCTTGTTCCGGCACGGCACGCTGAGCCTTTGGTTAATTCCTCTTCCTGGTGGGAAATGAGAGTTAAATTTGCCCGTCCAGACACCTCCAGCTAGTCTCTCATTGGTTCTCGCTATTCCTGTTCATCTTCCGCAGAAATTGCAAACTGGGCCAAACAGGAGGTTAAAGGGACTGACTCTCCAAGTCGGGAGGGTGTTAGTAAAGCGTCTGGAATGTTGCACCCGAGTACCAGGGTACGAAAACTGAGACATATTTGAACACGTCTCCCGATCACATGGTTGATCATACTCTAGGTTCCACATGCATGTTTTAGCTGAAGGAAGAATACCTTAAACCTGGGTAGTTGAAACCCGTGGAATGGGTACCATGCAATATGACTTCAGAGGGTCTTCATTTGCTCACCGAACCTCTCCAATCCTATCACTGCTGCGTTTATGCCCCTGTACACATGCTTGATTCTCTTTCGGAGACATAGCAATCCATAGGTTTTAAGATACTTACTAGTCAGGTACATTCTTAGGCATTTAATATGGGGTGTTGACTCCATTTCGTTGAGCAAGGAGTAGCTCTTGTCTATTCCATATTTGGCTTAAGGAACTTTATCTGTGCTCATTTCAATCTCTGGTTTTATGCAGCACCCCAACTCACCTTTACCCTTAAGCAAGCATAAGTTGGTTTTCTAAATTTGAGACCCTGTTCTGTTCTGTAATTCAGTTCCTGTGTAGCCAAGTTTACATTCCGTGTATTACTGATATCTTATGATGTTTCTTTTTCTGTGTGACTTATTTCAGTTAGAATCATCATACCTGAATCCACTCATTGTGCTGCTAAGGGCCTGATGACATAGATTTCATTGCTGAGTGATATTGCTTTGTAAGTAAATACCACAACTTCTTTATCCATTTTTCACTTTCTGCGATGTTGAACTTGTACTGTAAACGAGGTTCTTGTAAACAGAGGCGTCCCAAACTTTGGGGTGGCTGTGTCTTTTTGATTTTAATTTCCCTAAGCTATAGGACCATAAGTGGAAGTGCCCTAGGCTCTGTTGCTTTGTTTTTTAGATGTTTCAGGAAACACCATACACTTCTCCCGAGTGTCTGTTGGCAATTTACATCCCGCCCATCAGCATAACAAGGCTCCCAGTTCTCCATGGCCTGTCCTGCCTTTCTGGATTTTACACTTTTTTCAGATGGCCCTTTTGACCGGGGGGAAGTGAGACTTCATTGTAGTGCAGATTTCCTTTGCAAGCTTGCTTGGTTGGCCAAAAAGGGCGTATGCGTTTTTTCCTGAATATATTCAGGAAAAAACGCATACGCCCTTTTTGGCCAAGTGCATCATTGTGGACGTTCTGCCTCTTTTCCTATGCTTTCAATGCAATTCCAGTCTACCTCCTGAAATCGGTTTCCTGCAATTCTGCCCCGCTTTCAAGTCCTCTTGGCAGCCTTACTTCAGTATATTTTTGGACGATAGCTGTCATTTATAAGTCTGCAGGGTTGTGAATTACAGTGCCCCTGAGCTCCTTTCTTCAACTCGCTTTCTTTTGAGCTGGCCGCAACACCGCAGGATGGCTTCAGGCCCTAATCTGGTTCCGGCACGGCACGCTGAGCCTTTGGTTAATTCCTCTTCCTGGTGGGAAATGAGAGTTAAATTTGCCCGTCCAGACACCTCCAGCTAGTCTCTCATTGGTTCTCGCTATTCCTGTTCATCTTCCGCAGAAATTGCAAACTGGGCCAAACAGGAGGTTAAAGGGACTGACTCTCCAAGTCGGGAGGGTGTTAGTAAAGCGTCTGGAATGTTGCACCCGAGTACCAGGGTACGAAAACTGAGACATATTTGAACACGTCTCCCGATCACATGGTTGATCATACTCTAGGTTCCACATGCATGTTTTAGCTGAAGGAAGAATACCTTAAACCTGGGTAGTTGAAACCCGTGGAATGGGTACCATGCAATATGACTTCAGAGGGTCTTCATTTGCTCACCAAACTTCTCCAATCCTATCACTGCTGCGTTTATGCCCCTGTACACATGCTTGATTCTCTTTCGGAGACATAGCAATCCATAGGTTTTAAGATACTTACTAGTCAGGTACATTCTTAGGCGTTTAATATGCGGTGTTGTGTCCATTTCGTTGAGCAAGGAGTAGCTCTTGTCTATTCCATATTTGGCTTAAGGAACTTTATCTGTGCTCATTTCAATCTCTGGTTTTATGCAGCACCCCAACTCACCTTTCCCCTTAAGCAAGCATAAGTTGGTTTTCTAAATTTGAGACCCTGTTCTGTTCTGTAATTCAGTTCCTGTGTAGCCAAGTTTACATTCCGTGTATTACTGATATCTTTGATGTTTCTTTTTCTGTGTGACTTATTTCAGTTAGAATCATCATACCTGAATCCACTCATTGTGCTGCTAAGGGCCTGATGACATAGATTTCATTGCAGAGTGATATTGCTTTGTAAGTAAATACCACAACTTCTTTATCCATTTTTCACTTTCTGCGATGTTGAACTTGTACTGTAAACGAGGTTCTTGTAAACAGAGGCGTCCCAAACTTTGGGGTGGCTGTGTCTTTTTTATTTTAATTTCCCTAATCTATAGGACCATAAGTTGAAGTGCCCTAGGCTCTGTTGCTTTGTTTTTTAGATGTTTCAGGAAACACCATACACTTCTCCCGAGTGTCTGTTGGCAATTTACATCCCGCCCATCAGCATAACAAGGCTCCCAGTTCTCCATGGCCTGTCCTGCCTTTCTGGATTTTACACTTTTTTCAGATGGCCCTTTTGACCGGGGGGAAGTGAGACTTCATTGTAGTGCAGATTTCCTTTGCAAGGTTGCTTGGTTGGCCAAAAAGGGCATATGCGTTTTTTCCTGAATATATTCAGGAAAAAACGCATACACCCTTTTTGGCCAAGTGCATCATTGTGGACGTTCTGCCTCTTTTCCTATGCTTTCAATGCAATTCCAGTCTACCTCCTGAAATCGGTTTCCTGCAATTCTGCCCCGCTTTCAAGTCCTCTTGGCAGCCTTACTTCAGTATGTTTTTGGATGATAGCTGTCATTTATAACTCTGCAGGTTTGTGAATTACAGTGCCCCTGTGCTCCTTTCTTTAACTCGCTTTCTTTTGAGCTGGCCGCAACACTGCAGGATGGCTTCAGGCCCTAATCTTGTTCCGGCACGGCACGCTGAGCCTTTGGTTAATTCCTCTTCCTGGTGGGAAATGAGAGTTAAATTTGCCCGTCCAGACACCTCCAGCTAGTCTCTCATTGGTTCTCGCTATTCCTGTTCATCTTCCGCAGAAATTGCAAACTGGGCCAAACAGGAGGTTAAAGGGACTGACTCTCCAAGTCGGGAGGGTGTTAGTAAAGCGTCTGGAATGTTGCACCCGAGTACCAGGGTACGAAAACTGAGACATATTTGAACACGTCTCCCGATCACATGGTTGATCATACTCTAGGTTCCACATGCATGTTTTAGCTGAAGGAAGAATACCTTAAACCTGGGTAGTTGAAACCCGTGGAATGGGTACCATGCAATATGACTTCAGAGGGTCTTCATTTGCTCACCGAACCTCTCCAATCCTATCACTGCTGCGTTTATGCCCCTGTACACATGCTTGATTCTCTTTCGGAGACATAGCAATCCATAGGTTTTAAGATACTTACTAGTCAGGTACATTCTTAGGCATTTAATATGGGGTGTTGACTCCATTTCGTTGAGCAAGGAGTAGCTCTTGTCTATTCCATATTTGGCTTAAGGAACTTTATCTGTGCTCATTTCAATCTCTGGTTTTATGCAGCACCCCAACTCACCTTTACCCTTAAGCAAGCATAAGTTGGTTTTCTAAATTTGAGACCCTGTTCTGTTCTGTAATTCAGTTCCTGTGTAGCCAAGTTTACATTCCGTGTATTACTGATATCTTATGATGTTTCTTTTTCTGTGTGACTTATTTCAGTTAGAATCATCATACCTGAATCCACTCATTGTGCTGCTAAGGGCCTGATGACATAGATTTCATTGCTGAGTGATATTGCTTTGTAAGTAAATACCACAACTTCTTTATCCATTTTTCACTTTCTGCGATGTTGAACTTGTACTGTAAACGAGGTTCTTGTAAACAGAGGCGTCCCAAACTTTGGGGTGGCTGTGTCTTTTTGATTTTAATTTCCCTAAGCTATAGGACCATAAGTGGAAGTGCCCTAGGCTCTGTTGCTTTGTTTTTTAGATGTTTCAGGAAACACCATACACTTCTCCCGAGTGTCTGTTGGCAATTTACATCCCGCCCATCAGCATAACAAGGCTCCCAGTTCTCCATGGCCTGTCCTGCCTTTCTGGATTTTACACTTTTTTCAGATGGCCCTTTTGACCGGGGGGAAGTGAGACTTCATTGTAGTGCAGATTTCCTTTGCAAGCTTGCTTGGTTGGCCAAAAAGGGCGTATGCGTTTTTTCCTGAATATATTCAGGAAAAAACGCATACGCCCTTTTTGGCCAAGTGCATCATTGTGGACGTTCTGCCTCTTTTCCTATGCTTTCAATGCAATTCCAGTCTACCTCCTGAAATCGGTTTCCTGCAATTCTGCCCCGCTTTCAAGTCCTCTTGGCAGCCTTACTTCAGTATATTTTTGGACGATAGCTGTCATTTATAAGTCTGCAGGGTTGTGAATTACAGTGCCCCTGAGCTCCTTTCTTCAACTCGCTTTCTTTTGAGCTGGCCGCAACACCGCAGGATGGCTTCAGGCCCTAATCTGGTTCCGGCACGGCACGCTGAGCCTTTGGTTAATTCCTCTTCCTGGTGGGAAATGAGAGTTAAATTTGCCCGTCCAGACACCTCCAGCTAGTCTCTCATTGGTTCTCGCTATTCCTGTTCATCTTCCGCAGAAATTGCAAACTGGGCCAAACAGGAGGTTAAAGGGACTGACTCTCCAAGTCGGGAGGGTGTTAGTAAAGCGTCTGGAATGTTGCACCCGAGTACCAGGGTACGAAAACTGAGACATATTTGAACACGTCTCCCGATCACATGGTTGATCATACTCTAGGTTCCACATGCATGTTTTAGCTGAAGGAAGAATACCTTAAACCTGGGTAGTTGAAACCCGTGGAATGGGTACCATGCAATATGACTTCAGAGGGTCTTCATTTGCTCACCAAACTTCTCCAATCCTATCACTGCTGCGTTTATGCCCCTGTACACATGCTTGATTCTCTTTCGGAGACATAGCAATCCATAGGTTTTAAGATACTTACTAGTCAGGTACATTCTTAGGCGTTTAATATGCGGTGTTGTGTCCATTTCGTTGAGCAAGGAGTAGCTCTTGTCTATTCCATATTTGGCTTAAGGAACTTTATCTGTGCTCATTTCAATCTCTGGTTTTATGCAGCACCCCAACTCACCTTTCCCCTTAAGCAAGCATAAGTTGGTTTTCTAAATTTGAGACCCTGTTCTGTTCTGTAATTCAGTTCCTGTGTAGCCAAGTTTACATTCCGTGTATTACTGATATCTTTGATGTTTCTTTTTCTGTGTGACTTATTTCAGTTAGAATCATCATACCTGAATCCACTCATTGTGCTGCTAAGGGCCTGATGACATAGATTTCATTGCAGAGTGATATTGCTTTGTAAGTAAATACCACAACTTCTTTATCCATTTTTCACTTTCTGCGATGTTGAACTTGTACTGTAAACGAGGTTCTTGTAAACAGAGGCGTCCCAAACTTTGGGGTGGCTGTGTCTTTTTTATTTTAATTTCCCTAATCTATAGGACCATAAGTTGAAGTGCCCTAGGCTCTGTTGCTTTGTTTTTTAGATGTTTCAGGAAACACCATACACTTCTCCCGAGTGTCTGTTGGCAATTTACATCCCGCCCATCAGCATAACAAGGCTCCCAGTTCTCCATGGCCTGTCCTGCCTTTCTGGATTTTACACTTTTTTCAGATGGCCCTTTTGACCGGGGGGAAGTGAGACTTCATTGTAGTGCAGATTTCCTTTGCAAGGTTGCTTGGTTGGCCAAAAAGGGCATATGCGTTTTTTCCTGAATATATTCAGGAAAAAACGCATACACCCTTTTTGGCCAAGTGCATCATTGTGGACGTTCTGCCTCTTTTCCTATGCTTTCAATGCAATTCCAGTCTACCTCCTGAAATCGGTTTCCTGCAATTCTGCCTCGCTTTCAAGTCCTCTTGGCAGCCTTACTTCAGTATGTTTTTGGATGATAGCTGTCATTTATAACTCTGCAGGTTTGTGAATTACAGTGCCCCTGAGCTCCTTTCTTCAACTCGCTTTCTTGTGAGCTGGCCGCAACACCGCAGGATGGCTTCAGGCCCTAATCTGGTTCCGGCACGGCACGCTGAGCCTTTGGTTAATTCCTCTTCCTGGTGGGAAATGAGAGTTAAATTTGCCCGTCCAGACACCTCCAGCTAGTCTCTCATTGGTTCTCACTATTCCTGTTCATCTTCCGCAGAAATTGCAAACTGGGCCAAACAGGAGGTTAAAGGGACTGACTCTCCAAGTCGGGAGGGTGTTAGTAAAGCGTCTGGAATGTTGCACCCGAGTACCAGGGTACGAAAACTGAGACATATTTGAACACGTCTCCCGATCACGTGGTTGATCATACTCTAGGTTCCACATGCATGTTTTACCTGAAGGAAGAATACCTTAAACCTGGGTAGTTGAAACCCGTGGAATGGGTACCATGCAATATGACTTCAAAGGGTCTTCATTTGCTCACCGAACCTCTCCAATCCTATCACTGCTGTGTTTATGCCCCTGTACACATGCTTGATTCTCTTTCGGAGACATAGCAATCCATAGGTTTTAAGATACTTACTAGTCAGGTACATTCTTAGGCGTTTAATATGCGGTGTTGAGTCCATTTCTTTGAGCAAGGAGTAGCTCTTGTCTATTCCATATTTGGCTTAAGGAAATTTATCTGTGCTCATTTCAATCTCTGGTTTTATGCAGCACCCCAACTCACCTTTACCCTTAAGCAAGCATAAGTTGGTTTTCTAAATTTGAGACCCTGTTCTGTTCTGTAATTCAGTTCCTGTGTAGCCAAGTTTACATTCCGTGTATTACTGATATCTTATGATGTTTCTTTTTCTGTGTGACTTATTTCAGTTAGAATCATCATACCTGAATCCACTCATTGTGCTGCTAAGGGCCTGATGACATAGATTTCATTGCTGAGTGATATTGCTTTGTAAGTAAATACCACAACTTCTTTATCCATTTTTCACTTTCTGCGATGTTGAACTTGTACTGTAAACGAGGTTCTTGTAAACAGAGGCGTCCCAATGTTTGGGGTGGCTGTGTCTTTTTGATTTTAATTTCCCTAAGCTATAGGACCATAAGTGGAAGTGCCCTAGGCTCTGTTGCTTTGTTTTTTAGATGTTTCAGGAAACACCATACACTTCTCCCGAGTGTCTGTTGGCAATTTACATCCCGCCCATCAGCATAACAAGGCTCCCAGTTCTCCATGGCCTGTCCTGCCTTTCTGGATTTTACACTTTTTTCAGATGGCCCTTTTGACCGGGGGGAAGTGAGACTTCATTGTAGTGCAGATTTCCTTTGCAAGCTTGCTTGGTTGGCCAAAAAGGGCGTATGCGTTTTTTCCTGAATATATTCAGGAAAAAACGCATACGCCCTTTTTGGCCAAGTGCATCATTGTGGACGTTCTGCCTCTTTTCCTATGCTTTCAATGCAATTCCAGTCTACCTCCTGAAATCGGTTTCCTGCAATTCTGCCCCGCTTTCAAGTCCTCTTGGCAGCCTTACTTCAGTATATTTTTGGACGATAGCTGTCATTTATAACTCTGCAGGTTTGTGAATTACAGTGCCCCTGTGCTCCTTTCTTTAACTCGCTTTCTTTTGAGCTGGCCGCAACACCGCAGGATGGCTTCAGGCCCTAATCTGGTTCCGGCACGGCACGCTGAGCCTTTGGTTAATTCCTCTTCCTGGTGGGAAATGAGAGTAAAATTTGCCCGTCCAGACACCTCCAGCTAGTCTCTCATTGGTTCTCGCTATTCCTGTTCATCTTCTGCAGAAATTGCAAACTGGGCCAAACAGGAGGTTAAAGGGACTGACTCTCCAAGTCGGGAGGGTGTTAGTAAAGCGTCTGGAATGTTGCACCCGAGTACCAGGGTACGAAAACTGAGACATATTTGAACACGTCTCCCGATCACATGGTTGATCATACTCTAGGTTCCACATGAATGTTTTAGCTGAAGGAAGAATACCTTAAACCTGGGTAGTTGAAACCCGTGGAATGGGTACCATGCAATATGACTTCAAAGGGTCTTCATTTGCTCACCGAACCTCTCCAATCCTATCACTGCTGCATTTATGCCCCTGTACACACGCTTGATTCTCTTTCGGAGACATAGCAATCCCTAGGTTTTAAGATACTTACTAGTCAGGTACATTCTTAGGCGTTTAATATGGGGTGTTGAGTCCATTTCGTTGAGCAAGGAGTAGCTCTTGTCTATTCCATATTTGGCTTAAGGAACTTTATCTGTGCTCATTTCAATCTCTGGTTTTATGCAGCACCCCAACTCACCTTTCCCCTTAAGCAAGCATAAGTTGGTTTTCTAAATTTGAGACCCTGTTCTGTTCTGTAATTCAGTTCCTGTGTAGCCAAGTTTACATTCCGTGTATTAGTGATATCTTATGATGTTTCTTTTTCTGTGTGACTTATTTCAGTTAGAATCATCGTACCTGAATCCACTCATTGTGCTGCTAAGAGCCTGATGACATAGATTTCATTGCTGAGTGATATTGCTTTGTAAGTAAATACCACAACTTCTTTATCCATTTTTCACTTTCTGCGATGTTGAACTTGTACTGTAAACGAGGTTCTTGTAAACAGAGGCGTCCCAAACTTTGGGGTGGCTGTGTCTTTTTGATTTTAATTTCCCTAAGCTATAGGACCATAAGTGGAAGTGCCCTAGGCTCTGTTGCTTTGTTTTTTAGATGTTTCAGGAAACACCATACACTTCTCCCGAGTGTCTGTTGGCAATTTACATCCCGCCCATCAGCATAACAAGGCTCCCAGTTCTCCATGGCCTGTCCTGCCTTTCTGGATTTTACACTTTTTTCAGATGGCCCTTTTGACCGGGGGGAAGTGAGACTTCATTTTAGTGCAGATTTACTTTGCAAGCTTGCTTGGTTGGCCAAAACGGGCGTATGCGTTTTTTCCTGAATATATTCAGGAAAAAACGCATACGCCCTTTTTGGCCAAGTGCATCATTGTGGACGTTCTGCCTCTTTTCCTATGCTTTCAATGCAATTCCAGTCTACCTCCTGAAATCGGTTTCCTGCAATTCTGCCCCGCTTTCAAGTCCTCTTGGCAGCCTTACTTCAGTATATTTTTGGACGATGGCTGTCATTTATAACTCTGCAGGTTTGTGAATTACAGTACCCCTGAGCTCCTTTCTTCAACTCGCTTTCTTTTGAGCTGGCCGCAACACCGCAGGATGGCTTCAGGCCCTAATCTGGTTCCGGCACGGCACGCTGAGCCTTTGGTTAATTCCTCTTCCTGGTGGGAAATGAGAGTTAAATTTGCCCGTCCAGACACCTCCAGCTAGTCTCTCATTGGTTCTGGCTATTCCTGTTCATCTTCTGCAGAAATTGCAAACTGGGCCAAACAGGAGGTTAAAGGGACTGACTCTCCAAGTCGGGAGGGTGTTAGTAAAGCGTCTGGAATGTTGCACCCGAGTACCAGGGTACGAAAACTGAGACATATTTGAACACGTCTCCCGATCACATGGTTGATCAGACTCTAGGTTCCACATGCATGTTTTACCTGAAGGAAGAATACCTTAAACCTGGGTAGTTGAAACCCGTGGAATGGGTACCATGCAATATGACTTCAAAGGGTCTTCATTTGCTCACCGAACCTCTCCAATCCTATCACTGCTGTGTTTATGCCCCTGTACACATGCTTGATTCTCTTTCGGAGACATAGCAATCCATAGGTTTTAAGATACTTACTAGTCAGGTACATTCTTAGGCGTTAAATATGCGGTGTTGAGTCCATTTCTTTGAGCAAGGAGTAGCTCTTGTCTATTCCATATTTGGCTTAAGGAAATTTATCTGTGCTCATTTCAATCTCTGGTTTTATGCAGCACCCCAACTCACCTTTACCCTTAAGCAAGCATAAGTTGGTTTTCTAAATTTGAGACCCTGTTCTGTTCTGTAATTCAGTTCCTGTGTAGCCAAGTTTACATTCCGTGTATTACTGATATCTTATGATGTTTCTTTTTCTGTGTGACTTATTTCAGTTAGAATCATCATACCTGAATCCACTCATTGTGCTGCTAAGGGCCTGATGACATAGATTTCATTGCTGAGTGATATTGCTTTGTAAGTAAATACCACAAATTCTTTATCCATTTTTCACTTTCTGTGATGTTGAACTTGTACTGTAAACGAGGTTCTTGTAAACAGAGGCGTCCCAATGTTTGGGGTGGCTGTGTCTTTTTGATTTTAATTTCCCTAAGCTATAGGACCATAAGTGGAAGTGCCCTAGGCTCTGTTGCTTTGTTTTTTAGATGTTTCAGGAAACACCATACACTTCTCCCGAGTGTCTGTTGGCAATTTACATCCCGCCCATCAGCATAACAAGGCTCCCAGTTCTCCATGGCCTGTCCTGCCTTTCTGGATTTTACAGTTTTTTCAGATGGCCCTTTTGACCGGGGGGAAGTGAGACTTCATTGTAGTGCAGATTTCCTTTGCAAGCTTGCTTGGTTGGCCAAAAAGGGCGTATGCGTTTTTTCCTGAATATATTCAGGAAAAAACGCATACGCCCTTTTTGGCCAAGTGCATCATTGTGGACGTTCTGTCTCTTTTCCTATGCTTTCAATGCAATTCCAGTCTACCTCCTGAAATCGGTTTCCTGCAATTCTGCCCCGCTTTCAAGTCCTCTTGGCAGCCTTACTTCAGTATATTTTTGGACGATAGCTGTCATTTATAACTCTGCAGGTTTGTGAATTACAGTGCCCCTGTGCTCCTTTCTTTAACTCGCTTTCTTTTGAGCTGGCCGCAACACTGCAGGATGGCTTCAGGCCCTAATCTTGTTCCGGCACGGCACGCTGAGCCTTTGGTTAATTCCTCTTCCTGGTGGGAAATGAGAGTTAAATTTGCCCGTCCAGACACCTCCAGCTAGTCTCTCATTGGTTCTCGCTATTCCTGTTCATCTTCCGCAGAAATTGCAAACTGGGCCAAACAGGAGGTTAAAGGGACTGACTCTCCAAGTCGGGAGGGTGTTAGTAAAGCGTCTGGAATGTTGCACCCGAGTACCAGGGTACGAAAACTGAGACATATTTGAACACGTCTCCCGATCACATGGTTGATCATACTCTAGGTTCCACATGCATGTTTTAGCTGAAGGAAGAATACCTTAAACCTGGGTAGTTGAAACCCGTGGAATGGGTACCATGCAATATGACTTCAAAGGGTCTTCATTTGCTCACCGAACCTCTCCAATCCTATCACTGCTGTGTTTATGCCCCTGTACACATGCTTGATTCTCTTTCGGAGACATAGCAATCCATAGGTTTTAAGATACTTACTAGTCAGGTACATTCTTAGGCGTTAAATATGCGGTGTTGAGTCCATTTCTTTGAGCAAGGAGTAGCTCTTGTCTATTCCATATTTGGCTTAAGGAAATTTATCTGTGCTCATTTCAATCTCTGGTTTTATGCAGCACCCCAACTCACCTTTACCCTTAAGCAAGCATAAGTTGGTTTTCTAAATTTGAGACCCTGTTCTGTTCTGTAATTCAGTTCCTGTGTAGCCAAGTTTACATTCCGTGTATTACTGATATCTTATGATGTTTCTTTTTCTGTGTGACTTATTTCAGTTAGAATCATCATACCTGAATCCACTCATTGTGCTGCTAAGGGCCTGATGACATAGATTTCATTGCTGAGTGATATTGCTTTGTAAGTAAATACCACAAATTCTTTATCCATTTTTCACTTTCTGTGATGTTGAACTTGTACTGTAAACGAGGTTCTTGTAAACAGAGGCGTCCCAATGTTTGGGGTGGCTGTGTCTTTTTGATTTTAATTTCCCTAAGCTATAGGACCATAAGTGGAAGTGCCCTAGGCTCTGTTGCTTTGTTTTTTAGATGTTTCAGGAAACACCATACACTTCTCCCGAGTGTCTGTTGGCAATTTACATCCCGCCCATCAGCATAACAAGGCTCCCAGTTCTCCATGGCCTGTCCTGCCTTTCTGGATTTTACAGTTTTTTCAGATGGCCCTTTTGACCGGGGGGAAGTGAGACTTCATTGTAGTGCAGATTTCCTTTGCAAGCTTGCTTGGTTGGCCAAAAAGGGCGTATGCGTTTTTTCCTGAATATATTCAGGAAAAAACGCATACGCCCTTTTTGGCCAAGTGCATCATTGTGGACGTTCTGTCTCTTTTCCTATGCTTTCAATGCAATTCCAGTCTACCTCCTGAAATCGGTTTCCTGCAATTCTGCCCCGCTTTCAAGTCCTCTTGGCAGCCTTACTTCAGTATATTTTTGGACGATAGCTGTCATTTATAACTCTGCAGGTTTGTGAATTACAGTGCCCCTGTGCTCCTTTCTTTAACTCGCTTTCTTTTGAGCTGGCCGCAACACTGCAGGATGGCTTCAGGCCCTAATCTTGTTCCGGCACGGCACGCTGAGCCTTTGGTTAATTCCTCTTCCTGGTGGGAAATGAGAGTTAAATTTGCCCGTCCAGACACCTCCAGCTAGTCTCTCATTGGTTCTCGCTATTCCTGTTCATCTTCCGCAGAAATTGCAAACTGGGCCAAACAGGAGGTTAAAGGGACTGACTCTCCAAGTCGGGAGGGTGTTAGTAAAGCGTCTGGAATGTTGCACCCGAGTACCAGGGTACGAAAACTGAGACATATTTGAACACGTCTCCCGATCACATGGTTGATCATACTCTAGGTTCCACATGCATGTTTTAGCTGAAGGAAGAATACCTTAAACCTGGGTAGTTGAAACCCGTGGAATGGGTACCATGCAATATGACTTCAGAGGGTCTTCATTTGCTCACCGAACCTCTCCAATCCTATCACTGCTGCGTTTATGCCCCTGTACACATGCTTGATTCTCTTTCGGAGACATAGCAATCCATAGGTTTTAAGATACTTACTAGTCAGGTACATTCTTAGGCATTTAATATGGGGTGTTGACTCCATTTCGTTGAGCAAGGAGTAGCTCTTGTCTATTCCATATTTGGCTTAAGGAACTTTATCTGTGCTCATTTCAATCTCTGGTTTTATGCAGCACCCCAACTCACCTTTACCCTTAAGCAAGCATAAGTTGGTTTTCTAAATTTGAGACCCTGTTCTGTTCTGTAATTCAGTTCCTGTGTAGCCAAGTTTACATTCCGTGTATTACTGATATCTTATGATGTTTCTTTTTCTGTGTGACTTATTTCAGTTAGAATCATCATACCTGAATCCACTCATTGTGCTGCTAAGGGCCTGATGACATAGATTTCATTGCTGAGTGATATTGCTTTGTAAGTAAATACCACAACTTCTTTATCCATTTTTCACTTTCTGCGATGTTGAACTTGTACTGTAAACGAGGTTCTTGTAAACAGAGGCGTCCCAAACTTTGGGGTGGCTGTGTCTTTTTGATTTTAATTTCCCTAAGCTATAGGACCATAAGTGGAAGTGCCCTAGGCTCTGTTGCTTTGTTTTTTAGATGTTTCAGGAAACACCATACACTTCTCCCGAGTGTCTGTTGGCAATTTACATCCCGCCCATCAGCATAACAAGGCTCCCAGTTCTCCATGGCCTGTCCTGCCTTTCTGGATTTTACACTTTTTTCAGATGGCCCTTTTGACCGGGGGGAAGTGAGACTTCATTGTAGTGCAGATTTCCTTTGCAAGCTTGCTTGGTTGGCCAAAAAGGGCGTATGCGTTTTTTCCTGAATATATTCAGGAAAAAACGCATACGCCCTTTTTGGCCAAGTGCATCATTGTGGACGTTCTGCCTCTTTTCCTATGCTTTCAATGCAATTCCAGTCTACCTCCTGAAATCGGTTTCCTGCAATTCTGCCCCGCTTTCAAGTCCTCTTGGCAGCCTTACTTCAGTATATTTTTGGACGATAGCTGTCATTTATAACTCTGCAGGTTTGTGAATTACAGTGCCCCTGAGCTCCTTTCTTCAACTCGCTTTCTTTTGAGCTGGCCGCAACACCGCAGGATGGCTTCAGGCCCTAATCTGGTTCCGGCACGGCACGCTGAGCCTTTGGTTAATTCCTCTTCCTGGTGGGAAATGAGAGTTAAATTTGCCCGTTCAGACACCTCCAGCTAGTCTCTCATTGGTTCTCGCTATTCCTGTTCATCTTCCGCAGAAATTGCAAACTGGGCCAAACAGGAGGTTAAAGGGACTGACTCTCCAAGTCGGGAGGGTGTTAGTAAAGCGTCTGGAATGATGCACCCGAGTACCAGGGTACGAAAACTGAGACATATTTGAACACGTCTCCCAATCACATGGTTGATCAGACTCTAGGTTCCACATGCATGTTTTAGCTGAAGGAAGAATACCTTAAACCTGGGTAGTTGAAACCCGTGGAATGGGTACCATGCAATATGACTTCAAAGGGTCTTCATTTGCTCACCGAACCTCTCCAATCCTATCACTGCTGCGTTTATGCCCCTGTACACATGCTTGATTCTCTTTCGGAGACATAGCAATCCATAGGTTTTAAGATACTTACTAGTCAGGTACATTCTTAGGCATTTAATATGCGGTGTTGAGTCCATTTCGTTGAACAAGAGGTAGCTCTTGTCTATTCCATATTTGGCTTAAGGAACTTTATCTGTGCTCATTTCAATCTCTGGTTTTATGCAGCACCCCAACTCACCTTTACCCTTAAGCAAGCATAAGTTGGTTTTCTAAATTTGAGACCCTGTTCTGTTCTGTAATTCAGTTCCTGTGTAGCCAAGTTTATATTCCGTGTATTACTGATATCTTATGATGTTTCTTTTTCTGTGTGACTTATTTCAGTTAGAATCATCATACCTGAATCCACTCATTGTGCTGCTAAGGGCCTGATGACATAGATTTCATTGCTGAGTGATATTGCTTTGTAAGTAAATACCACAACTTCTTTATCCATTTTTCACTTTCTGCGATGTTGAACTTGTACTGTAAACGAGGTTCTTGTAAACAGAGGCGTCCCAATGTTTGGGGTGGCTGTGTCTTTTTGATTTTAATTTCCCTAAGCTATAGGACCATAAGTGGAAGTGCCCTAGGCTCTGTTGCTTTGTTTTTTAGATGTTTCAGGAAACACCATACACTTCTCCCGAGTGTCTGTTGGCAATTTACATCCCGCCCATCAGCATAACAAGGCTCCCAGTTCTCCATGGCCTGTCCTGTCTTTCTGGATTTTACACTTTTTTCAGATGGCCCTTTTGACCGGGGGGAAGTGAGACTTCATTGTAGTGCAGATTTCCTTTGCAAGCTTGCTTGGTTGGGCAAAAAGGGTGTATGCGTTTTTTCCTGAATATATTCAGGAAAAAACGCATACGCCCTTTTTGGCCAAGGGCATCATTGTGGACGTTCTGCCTCTTTTCCTATGCTTTCAATGCAATTCCAGTCTACCTCCTGAAATCGGTTTCCTGCAATTCTGCCCCGCTTTCAAGTCCTCTTGGCAGCCTTACTTCAGTATATTTTTGGACGATAGCTGTCATTTATAACTCTGCAGGTTTGTGAATTACAGTGCCCCTGTGCTCCTTTCTTTAACTCGCTTTCTTTTGAGCTGGCCGCAACACCGCAGGATGGCTTCAGGCCCTAATCTTGTTCCGGCACGGCACGCTGAGCCTTTGGTTAATTCCTCTTCCTGGTGGGAAATGAGAGTTAAATTTGCCCGTCCAGACACCTCCAGCTAGTCTCTCATTGGTTCTCGCTATTCCTGTTCATCTTCCGCAGAAATTGCAAACTGGGCCAAACAGGAGGTTAAAGGGACTGACTCTCCAAGTCGGGAGGATGTTAGGAAAGCGTCTGGAATGTTGCACCCGAGTACCAGGGTACGAAAACTGAGACATATTTGAACACGTCTCCCGATCACATGGTTGATCATACTCTAGGTTCCACATGCATGTTTTAGCTGAAGGAAGAATACCTTAAACCTGGGTAGTTGAAACCCGTGGAATGGGTACCATGCAATATGACTTCAAAGGGTCTTCATTTGCTCACCGAACCTCTCCAATCCTATCACTGCTGCGTTTATGCCCCTGTACACATGCTTGATTCTCTTTCGGAGACATAGCAATCCATAGGTTTTAAGATACTTACTAGTCAGGTACATTCTTAGGCATTTAATATGCGGTGTTGAGTCCATTTCGTTGAGCAAGGAGTAGCTCTTGTCTATTCCATATTTGGCTTAAGGAACTTTATCTGTGCTCATTTCAATCTCTGGTTTTATGCAGCACCCCAACTCACCTTTCCCCTTAAGCAAGCATAAGTTGGTTTTCTAAATTTGAGACCCTGTTCTGTTCTGTAATTCAGTTCCTGTGTAGCCAAGTTTACATTCCGTGTATTACTGATATCTTATGATGTTTCTTTTTCTGTGTGACTTATTTCAGTTAGAATCATCATACCTGAATCCACTCATTGTGCTGCTAAGGGCCTGATGACATAGATTTCATTGCTGAGTGATATTGCTTTGTAAGTAAATACCACAACTTCTTTATCCATTTTTCACTTTCTGCGATGTTGAACTTGTACTGTAAACGAGGTTCTTGTAAACAGAGGCGTCCCAATGTTTGGGGTGGCTGTGTCTTTTTGATTTTAATTTCCCTAAGCTATAGGACCATAAGTGGAAGTGCCCTAGGCTCTGTTGCTTTGTTTTGTAGATGTTTCAGGAAACACCATACACTTCTCCCGAGTGTCTGTTGGCAATTTACATCCCGCCCATCAGCATAACAAGGCTCCCAGTTCTCCATGGCCTGTCCTGCCTTTCTGGATTTTACACTTTTTTCAGATGGCCCTTTTGACCGGGGGGAAGTGAGACTTCATTGTAGTGCAGATTTCCTTTGCAAGCTTGCTTGGTTGGCCAAAAAGGGCGTATGCGTTTTTTCCTGAATATATTCAGGAAAAAACGCATACGCCCTTTTTGGCCAAGTGCATCATTGTGGACGTTCTGCCTCTTTTCCTATGCTTTCAATGCAATTCCAGTCTACCTCCTGAAATCGGTTTCCTGCAATTCTGCCCCGCTTTCAAGTCCTCTTGGCAGCCTTACTTCAGTATATTTTTGGACGATAGCTGTCATTTATAACTCTGCAGGTTTGTGAATTACAGTGCCCCTGAGCTCCTTTCTTCAACTCGCTTTCTTTTGAGCTGGCCGCAACACCGCAGGATGGCTTCAGGCCCTAATCTGGTTCCGGCACGGCACGCTGAGCCTTTGGTTAATTCCTCTTCCTGGTGGGAAATGAGGGTTAAATTTGCCCGTCCAGACACCTCCAGCTAGTCTCTCATTGGTTCTCGCTATTCCTGTTCATCTTCCGCAGAAATTGCAAACTGGTCCAAACAGGAGGTTAAAGGCGCTGACTCTCCAAGTTGGGAGGGTGTTAGTAAAGCGTCTGGAATGTTGCACCCGAGTACCAGGGTACGAAAACTGAGACATATTTGAACACATCTCCCGATCACATGGTTGATCATACTCTAGGTTCCACATGCATGTTTTAGCTGAAGGAAGAATACCTTAAACCTGGGTAGTTGAAACCCGTGGAATGGGTACCATGCAATATGACTTCAAAGGGTCTTCATTTGCTCACCGAACCTCTCCAATCCTATCACTGCTGCGTTTATGCCCCTGTACACATGCTTGATTCTCTTTCGGAGACATAGCAATCCATAGGTTTTAAGATACTTACTAGTCAGGTACATTCTTAGGCATTTAATATGCGGTGTTGAGTCCATTTCGTTGAGCAAGGAGTAGCTCTTGTCTATTCCATATTTGGCTTAAGGAACTTTATCTGTGCTCATTTCAATCTCTGGTTTTATGCAGCACCCCAACTCACCTTTCCCCTTAAGCAAGCATAAGTTGGTTTTCTAAATTTGAGACCCTGTTCTGTTCTGTAATTCAGTTCTTGTGTAGCCAAGTTTACATTCCGTGTATTACTGATATCTTATGATGTTTCTTTTTCTGTGTGACTTATTTCAGTTAGAATCATCATACCTGAATCCACTCATTGTGCTGCTAAGGGCCTGATGACATAGATTTCATTGCTGAGTGATATTGCTTTGTAAGTAAATACCACAACTTCTTTATCCATTTTTCACTTTCTGCGATGTTGAACTTGTACTGTAAACGAGGTTCTTGTAAACAGAGGCGTCCCAAACTTTGGGGTGGCTGTGTCTTTTTGATTTTAATTTCCCTAAGCTATAGGACCATAAGTGGAAGTGCCCTAGGCTCTGTTGCTTTGTTTTTTAGATGTTTCAGGAAACACCATACACTTCTCCCGAGTGTCTGTTGGCAATTTACATCCCGCCCATCAGCATAACAAGGCTCCCAGTTCTCCATGGCCTGTCCTGCCTTTCTGGATTTTACACTTTTTTCAGATGGCCCTTTTGACCGGGGGGAAGTGAGACTTCATTGTAGTGCAGATTTCCTTTGCAAGCTTGCTTGGTTGGCCAAAAAGGGCGTATGCGTTTTTTCCTGAATATATTCAGGAAAAAACGCATACGCCCTTTTTGGCCAAGTGCATCATTGTGGACGTTCTGCCTCTTTTCCTATGCTTTCAATGCAATTTCAGTCTGCCTCCTGAAATCGGTTTCCTGCAATTCTGCCCCGCTTTCAAGTCCTCTTGGCAGCCTTACTTCAGTATATTTTTGGACGATAGCTGTCATTTATAACTCTGCAGGTTTGTGAATTACAGTGCCCCTGAGCTCCTTTCTTCAACTCGCTTTCTTTTGAGCTGGCCGTAACACCGCAGGACGGCTTCAGGCCCTAATCTGGTTCCGGCACGGCACGCTGAGCCTTTGGTTAATTCCTCTTCCTGGTGGGAAATGAGAGTTAAATTTGCCCGTTCAGACACCTCCAGCTAGTCTCTCATTGGTTCTCGCTATTCCTGTTCATCTTCCGCAGAAATTGCAAACTGGGCCAAACAGGAGGTTAAAGGGAGTGACTCTCCAAATCGGGAGGGTGTTAGTAAAGCGTCTGGAATGTTGTACCCGAGTACCAGGGTACGAAAACTGAGACATATTTGAACACGTCTCCTGATCACATGGTTGATCATACTCTAGGTTGCACATGCATGTTTTAGCTGAAGGAAGAATACCTTAAACCTGGGTAGTTGAAACCCGTGGAATGGGTACCATGCAATATGACTTCAGAGGGTCTTCATTTGCTCACCGAACCTCTCCAATCCTATCACTGCTGCGTTTATGCCCCTGTACACATGCTTGATTCTCTTTCGGAGACATAGCAATCCATAGGTTTTAAGATACTTACTAGTCAGGTACATTCTTAGGCGTTTAATATGCGGTGTTGAGTCCATTTCGTTGAGCAAGAGGTAGCTCTTGTCTATTCCATATTTGGCTTAAGGAACTTTATCTGTGCTCATTTCAATCTCTGGTTTTATGCAGCACCCCAACTCACCTTTACCCTTAAGCAAGCATAAGTTGGTTTTCTAAATTTGAGACCCTGTTCTGTTCTGTAATTCAGTTCCTGTGTAGCCAAGTTTACATTCCGTGTATTACTGATATCTTATGATGTTTCTTTTTCTGTGTGACTTATTTCAGTTAGAATCATCATACCTGAATCCACTCATTGTGCTGCTAAGGGCCTGATGACATAGATTTCATTGCTGAGTGATATTGCTTTGTAAGTAAATACCACAACTTCTTTATCCATTTTTCACTTTCTGCGATGTTGAACTTGTACTGTAAACGAGGTTCTTGTAAACAGAGGCATTCCAATGTTTGGGGTGGCTGTGTCTTTTTGATTTTAATTTCCCTAAGCTATAGGACCATAAGTGGAAGTGCCCTAGGCTCTGTTGCTTTGTTTTTTAGATGTTTCAGGAAACACCATACACTTCTCCCGAGTGTCTGTTGGCAATTTACATCCCGCCCATCAGCATAACAAGGCTCCCAGTTCTCCATGGCCTGTCCTGTCTTTCTGGATTTTACACTTTTTTCAGATGGCCCTTTTGACCGGGGGGAAGTGAGACTTCATTGTAGTGCAGATTTCCTTTGCAAGCTTGCTTGGTTGGCCAAAAAGGGCGTATGCGTTTTTTCCTGAATATATTCAGGAAAAAACGCATACGCCCTTTTTGGCCAAGGGCATCATTGTGGACGTTCTGCCTCTTTTCCTATGCTTTCAATGCAATTCCAGTCTACCTCCTGAAATCGGTTTCCTGCAATTCTGCCCCGCTTTCAAGTCCTCTTGGCAGCCTTACTTCAGTATATTTTTGGACGATAGCTGTCATTTATAACTCTGCAGGTTTGTGAATTACAGTGCCCCTGTGCTCCTTTCTTTAACTCGCTTTCTTTTGAGCTGGCCGCAACACCGCAGGATGGCTTCAGGCCCTAATCTTGTTCCGGCACGGCACGCTGAGCCTTTGGTTAATTCCTCTTCCTGGTGGGAAATGAGAGTTAAATTTGCCCGTCCAGACACCTCCAGCTAGTCTCTCATTGGTTCTCGCTATTCCTGTTCATCTTCCGCAGAAATTGCAAACTGGGCCAAACAGGAGGTTAAAGGGACTGACTCTCCAAGTCGGGAGGATGTTAGTAAAGCGTCTGGAATGTTGCACCCGAGTACCAGGGTACGAAAACTGAGACATATTTGAACACGTCTCCCGATCACATGGTTGATCAGACTCTAGGTTCCACATGCATGTTTTAGCTGAAGGAAGAATACCTTAAACCTGGGTAGTTGAAACCCGTGGAATGGGTACCATGCAATATGACTTCAAAGGGTCTTCATTTGCTCACCGAACCTCTCCAATCCTATCACTGCTGCGTTTATGCCCCTGTACACATGCTTGATTCTCTTTCGGAGACATAGCAATCCATAGGTTTTAAGATACTTACTAGTCAGGTACATTCTTAGGCATTTAATATGCGGTGTTGAGTCCATTTCGTTGAGCAAGGAGTAGCTCTTGTCTATTCCATATTTGGCTTAAGGAACTTTATCTGTGCTCATTTCAATCTCTGGTTTTATGCAGCACCCCAACTCACCTTTACCCTTAAGCAAGCATAAGTTGGTTTTCTAAATTTGAGACCCTGTTCTGTTCTGTAATTCAGTTCCTGTGTAGCCAAGTTTACATTCCGTGTATTACTGATATCTTATGATGTTTCTTTTTCTGTGTGACTTATTTCAGTTAGAATCATCATACCTGAATCCACTCATTGTGCTGCTAAGGGCCTGATGACATAGATTTCATTGCTGAGTGATATTGCTTTGTAAGTAAATACCACAACTTCTTTATCCATTTTTCACTTTCTGCGATGTTGAACTTGTACTGTAAACGAGGTTCTTGTAAACAGAGGCGTCCCAATGTTTGGGGTGGCTGTGTCTTTTTGATTTTAATTTCCCTAAGCTATAGGACCATAAGTGGAAGTGCCCTAGGCTCTGTTGCTTTGTTTTGTAGATGTTTCAGGAAACACCATACACTTCTCCCGAGTGTCTGTTGGCAATTTACATCCCGCCCATCAGCATAACAAGGCTCCCAGTTCTCCATGGCCTGTCCTGCCTTTCTGGATTTTACACTTTTTTCAGATGGCCCTTTTGACCGGGGGGAAGTGAGACTTCATTGTAGTGCAGATTTCCTTTGCAAGCTTGCTTGGTTGGCCAAAAAGGTCGTATGCGTTTTTTCCTGAATATATTCAGGAAAAAACGCATACGCCCTTTTTGGCCAAGTGCATCATTGTGGACGTTCTGCCTCTTTTCCTATGCTTTCAATGCAATTCCAGTCTACCTCCTGAAATCGGTTTCCTGCAATTCTGCCCCGCTTTCAAGTCCTCTTGGCAGCCTTACTTCAGTATATTTTTGGACGATAGCTGTCATTTATAACTCTGCAGGTTTGTGAATTACAGTGCCCCTGTGCTCCTTTCTTTAACTCGCTTTCTTTTGAGCTGGCCGCAACACTGCAGGATGGCTTCAGGCCCTAATCTTGTTCCGGCACGGCACGCTGAGCCTTTGGTTAATTCCTCTTCCTGGTGGGAAATGAGAGTTAAATTTGCCCGTCCAGACACCTCCAGCTAGTCTCTCATTGGTTCTCGCTATTCCTGTTCATCTTCCGCAGAAATTGCAAACTGGGCCAAACAGGAGGTTAAAGGGACTGACTCTCCAAGTCGGGAGGGTGTTAGTAAAGCGTCTGGAATGTTGCACCCGAGTACCAGGGTACGAAAACTGAGACATATTTGAACACGTCTCCCGATCACATGGTTGATCATACTCTAGGTTCCACATGCATGTTTTAGCTGAAGGAAGAATACCTTAAACCTGGGTAGTTGAAACCCGTGGAATGGGTACCATGCAATATGACTTCAGAGGGTCTTCATTTGCTCACCGAACCTCTCCAATCCTATCACTGCTGCGTTTATGCCCCTGTACACATGCTTGATTCTCTTTCGGAGACATAGCAATCCATAGGTTTTAAGATACTTACTAGTCAGGTACATTCTTAGGCATTTAATATGGGGTGTTGACTGCATTTCGTTGAGCAAGGAGTAGCTCTTGTCTATTCCATATTTGGCTTAAGGAACTTTATCTGTGCTCATTTCAATCTCTGGTTTTATGCAGCACCCCAACTCACCTTTACCCTTAAGCAAGCATAAGTTGGTTTTCTAAATTTGAGACCCTGTTCTGTTCTGTAATTCAGTTCCTGTGTAGCCAAGTTTACATTCCGTGTATTACTGATATCTTATGATGTTTCTTTTTCTGTGTGACTTATTTCAGTTAGAATCATCATACCTGAATCCACTCATTGTGCTGCTAAGGGCCTGATGACATAGATTTCATTGCTGAGTGATATTGCTTTGTAAGTAAATACCACAACTTCTTTATCCATTTTTCACTTTCTGCGATGTTGAACTTGTACTGTAAACGAGGTTCTTGTAAACAGAGGCGTCCCAAACTTTGGGGTGGCTGTGTCTTTTTGATTTTAATTTCCCTAAGCTATAGGACCATAAGTGGAAGTGCCCTAGGCTCTGTTGCTTTGTTTTTTAGATGTTTCAGGAAACACCATACACTTCTCCCGAGTGTCTGTTGGCAATTTACATCCCGCCCATCAGCATAACAAGGCTCCCAGTTCTCCATGGCCTGTCCTGCCTTTCTGGATTTTACACTTTTTTCAGATGGCCCTTTTGACCGGGGGGAAGTGAGACTTCATTGTAGTGCAGATTTCCTTTGCAAGCTTGCTTGGTTGGCCAAAAAGGGCGTATGCGTTTTTTCCTGAATATATTCAGGAAAAAACGCATACGCCCTTTTTGGCCAAGTGCATCATTGTGGACGTTCTGCCTCTTTTCCTATGCTTTCAATGCAATTCCAGTCTACCTCCTGAAATCGGTTTCCTGCAATTCTGCCCCGCTTTCAAGTCCTCTTGGCAGCCTTACTTCAGTATATTTTTGGACGATAGCTGTCATTTATAAGTCTGCAGGGTTGTGAATTACAGTGCCCCTGAGCTCCTTTCTTCAACTCGCTTTCTTTTGAGCTGGCCGCAACACCGCAGGATGGCTTCAGGCCCTAATCTGGTTCCGGCACGGCACGCTGAGCCTTTGGTTAATTCCTCTTCCTGGTGGGAAATGAGAGTTAAATTTGCCCGTCCAGACACCTCCAGCTAGTCTCTCATTGGTTCTCGCTATTCCTGTTCATCTTCCGCAGAAATTGCAAACTGGGCCAAACAGGAGGTTAAAGGGACTGACTCTCCAAGTCGGGAGGGTGTTAGTAAAGCGTCTGGAATGTTGCACCCGAGTACCAGGGTACGAAAACTGAGACATATTTGAACACGTCTCCCGATCACATGGTTGATCATACTCTAGGTTCCACATGCATGTTTTAGCTGAAGGAAGAATACCTTAAACCTGGGTAGTTGAAACCCGTGGAATGGGTACCATGCAATATGACTTCAGAGGGTCTTCATTTGCTCACCAAACTTCTCCAATCCTATCACTGCTGCGTTTATGCCCCTGTACACATGCTTGATTCTCTTTCGGAGACATAGCAATCCATAGGTTTTAAGATACTTACTAGTCAGGTACATTCTTAGGCGTTTAATATGCGGTGTTGTGTCCATTTCGTTGAGCAAGGAGTAGCTCTTGTCTATTCCATATTTGGCTTAAGGAACTTTATCTGTGCTCATTTCAATCTCTGGTTTTATGCAGCACCCCAACTCACCTTTCCCCTTAAGCAAGCATAAGTTGGTTTTCTAAATTTGAGACCCTGTTCTGTTCTGTAATTCAGTTCCTGTGTAGCCAAGTTTACATTCCGTGTATTACTGATATCTTTGATGTTTCTTTTTCTGTGTGACTTATTTCAGTTAGAATCATCATACCTGAATCCACTCATTGTGCTGCTAAGGGCCTGATGACATAGATTTCATTGCAGAGTGATATTGCTTTGTAAGTAAATACCACAACTTCTTTATCCATTTTTCACTTTCTGCGATGTTGAACTTGTACTGTAAACGAGGTTCTTGTAAACAGAGGCGTCCCAAACTTTGGGGTGGCTGTGTCTTTTTTATTTTAATTTCCCTAATCTATAGGACCATAAGTTGAAGTGCCCTAGGCTCTGTTGCTTTGTTTTTTAGATGTTTCAGGAAACACCATACACTTCTCCCGAGTGTCTGTTGGCAATTTACATCCCGCCCATCAGCATAACAAGGCTCCCAGTTCTCCATGGCCTGTCCTGCCTTTCTGGATTTTACACTTTTTTCAGATGGCCCTTTTGACCGGGGGGAAGTGAGACTTCATTGTAGTGCAGATTTCCTTTGCAAGGTTGCTTGGTTGGCCAAAAAGGGCATATGCGTTTTTTCCTGAATATATTCAGGAAAAAACGCATACACCCTTTTTGGCCAAGTGCATCATTGTGGACGTTCTGCCTCTTTTCCTATGCTTTCAATGCAATTCCAGTCTACCTCCTGAAATTGGTTTCCTGCAATTCTGCCCCGCTTTCAAGTCCTCTTGGCAGCCTTACTTCAGTATGTTTTTGGATGATAGCTGTCATTTATAACTCTGCAGGTTTGTGAATTACAGTGCCCCTGTGCTCCTTTCTTTAACTCGCTTTCTTTTGAGCTGGCCGCAACACTGCAGGATGGCTTCAGGCCCTAATCTTGTTCCGGCACGGCACGCTGAGCCTTTGGTTAATTCCTCTTCCTGGTGGGAAATGAGAGTTAAATTTGCCCGTCCAGACACCTCCAGCTAGTCTCTCATTGGTTCTCGCTATTCCTGTTCATCTTCCGCAGAAATTGCAAACTGGGCCAAACAGGAGGTTAAAGGGACTGACTCTCCAAGTCGGGAGGGTGTTAGTAAAGCGTCTGGAATGTTGCACCCGAGTACCAGGGTACGAAAACTGAGACATATTTGAACACGTCTCCCGATCACATGGTTGATCATACTCTAGGTTCCACATGCATGTTTTAGCTGAAGGAAGAATACCTTAAACCTGGGTAGTTGAAACCCGTGGAATGGGTACCATGCAATATGACTTCAGAGGGTCTTCATTTGCTCACCGAACCTCTCCAATCCTATCACTGCTGCGTTTATGCCCCTGTACACATGCTTGATTCTCTTTCGGAGACATAGCAATCCATAGGTTTTAAGATACTTACTAGTCAGGTACATTCTTAGGCATTTAATATGGGGTGTTGACTCCATTTCGTTGAGCAAGGAGTAGCTCTTGTCTATTCCATATTTGGCTTAAGGAACTTTATCTGTGCTCATTTCAATCTCTGGTTTTATGCAGCACCCCAACTCACCTTTACCCTTAAGCAAGCATAAGTTGGTTTTCTAAATTTGAGACCCTGTTCTGTTCTGTAATTCAGTTCCTGTGTAGCCAAGTTTACATTCCGTGTATTACTGATATCTTATGATGTTTCTTTTTCTGTGTGACTTATTTCAGTTAGAATCATCATACCTGAATCCACTCATTGTGCTGCTAAGGGCCTGATGACATAGATTTCATTGCTGAGTGATATTGCTTTGTAAGTAAATACCACAACTTCTTTATCCATTTTTCACTTTCTGCGATGTTGAACTTGTACTGTAAACGAGGTTCTTGTAAACAGAGGCGTCCCAAACTTTGGGGTGGCTGTGTCTTTTTGATTTTAATTTCCCTAAGCTATAGGACCATAAGTGGAAGTGCCCTAGGCTCTGTTGCTTTGTTTTTTAGATGTTTCAGGAAACACCATACACTTCTCCCGAGTGTCTGTTGGCAATTTACATCCCGCCCATCAGCATAACAAGGCTCCCAGTTCTCCATGGCCTGTCCTGCCTTTCTGGATTTTACACTTTTTTCAGATGGCCCTTTTGACCGGGGGGAAGTGAGACTTCATTGTAGTGCAGATTTCCTTTGCAAGCTTGCTTGGTTGGCCAAAAAGGGCGTATGCGTTTTTTCCTGAATATATTCAGGAAAAAACGCATACGCCCTTTTTGGCCAAGTGCATCATTGTGGACGTTCTGCCTCTTTTCCTATGCTTTCAATGCAATTCCAGTCTACCTCCTGAAATCGGTTTCCTGCAATTCTGCCCCGCTTTCAAGTCCTCTTGGCAGCCTTACTTCAGTATATTTTTGGACGATAGCTGTCATTTATAAGTCTGCAGGGTTGTGAATTACAGTGCCCCTGAGCTCCTTTCTTCAACTCGCTTTCTTTTGAGCTGGCCGCAACACCGCAGGATGGCTTCAGGCCCTAATCTGGTTCCGGCACGGCACGCTGAGCCTTTGGTTAATTCCTCTTCCTGGTGGGAAATGAGAGTTAAATTTGCCCGTCCAGACACCTCCAGCTAGTCTCTCATTGGTTCTCGCTATTCCTGTTCATCTTCCGCAGAAATTGCAAACTGGGCCAAACAGGAGGTTAAAGGGACTGACTCTCCAAGTCGGGAGGGTGTTAGTAAAGCGTCTGGAATGTTGCACCCGAGTACCAGGGTACGAAAACTGAGACATATTTGAACACGTCTCCCGATCACATGGTTGATCATACTCTAGGTTCCACATGCATGTTTTAGCTGAAGGAAGAATACCTTAAACCTGGGTAGTTGAAACCCGTGGAATGGGTACCATGCAATATGACTTCAGAGGGTCTTCATTTGCTCACCAAACTTCTCCAATCCTATCACTGCTGCGTTTATGCCCCTGTACACATGCTTGATTCTCTTTCGGAGACATAGCAATCCATAGGTTTTAAGATACTTACTAGTCAGGTACATTCTTAGGCGTTTAATATGCGGTGTTGTGTCCATTTCGTTGAGCAAGGAGTAGCTCTTGTCTATTCCATATTTGGCTTAAGGAACTTTATCTGTGCTCATTTCAATCTCTGGTTTTATGCAGCACCCCAACTCACCTTTCCCCTTAAGCAAGCATAAGTTGGTTTTCTAAATTTGAGACCCTGTTCTGTTCTGTAATTCAGTTCCTGTGTAGCCAAGTTTACATTCCGTGTATTACTGATATCTTTGATGTTTCTTTTTCTGTGTGACTTATTTCAGTTAGAATCATCATACCTGAATCCACTCATTGTGCTGCTAAGGGCCTGATGACATAGATTTCATTGCAGAGTGATATTGCTTTGTAAGTAAATACCACAACTTCTTTATCCATTTTTCACTTTCTGCGATGTTGAACTTGTACTGTAAACGAGGTTCTTGTAAACAGAGGCGTCCCAAACTTTGGGGTGGCTGTGTCTTTTTTATTTTAATTTCCCTAATCTATAGGACCATAAGTTGAAGTGCCCTAGGCTCTGTTGCTTTGTTTTTTAGATGTTTCAGGAAACACCATACACTTCTCCCGAGTGTCTGTTGGCAATTTACATCCCGCCCATCAGCATAACAAGGCTCCCAGTTCTCCATGGCCTGTCCTGCCTTTCTGGATTTTACACTTTTTTCAGATGGCCCTTTTGACCGGGGGGAAGTGAGACTTCATTGTAGTGCAGATTTCCTTTGCAAGGTTGCTTGGTTGGCCAAAAAGGGCATATGCGTTTTTTCCTGAATATATTCAGGAAAAAACGCATACACCCTTTTTGGCCAAGTGCATCATTGTGGACGTTCTGCCTCTTTTCCTATGCTTTCAATGCAATTCCAGTCTACCTCCTGAAATCGGTTTCCTGCAATTCTGCCCCGCTTTCAAGTCCTCTTGGCAGCCTTACTTCAGTATGTTTTTGGATGATAGCTGTCATTTATAACTCTGCAGGTTTGTGAATTACAGTGCCCCTGTGCTCCTTTCTTTAACTCGCTTTCTTTTGAGCTGGCCGCAACACTGCAGGATGGCTTCAGGCCCTAATCTTGTTCCGGCACGGCACGCTGAGCCTTTGGTTAATTCCTCTTCCTGGTGGGAAATGAGAGTTAAATTTGCCCGTCCAGACACCTCCAGCTAGTCTCTCATTGGTTCTCGCTATTCCTGTTCATCTTCCGCAGAAATTGCAAACTGGGCCAAACAGGAGGTTAAAGGGACTGACTCTCCAAGTTGGGAGGGTGTTAGTAAAGCGTCTGGAATGTTGCACCCGAGTACCAGGGTACGAAAACTGAGACATATTTGAACACGTCTCCCGATCACATGGTTGATCATACTCTAGGTTCCACATGCATGTTTTAGCTGAAGGAAGAATACCTTAAACCTGGGTAGTTGAAACCCGTGGAATGGGTACCATGCAATATGACTTCAGAGGGTCTTCATTTGCTCACCGAACCTCTCCAATCCTATCACTGCTGCGTTTATGCCCCTGTACACATGCTTGATTCTCTTTCGGAGACATAGCAATCCATAGGTTTTAAGATACTTACTAGTCAGGTACATTCTTAGGCATTTAATATGGGGTGTTGACTCCATTTCGTTGAGCAAGGAGTAGCTCTTGTCTATTCCATATTTGGCTTAAGGAACTTTATCTGTGCTCATTTCAATCTCTGGTTTTATGCAGCACCCCAACTCACCTTTACCCTTAAGCAAGCATAAGTTGGTTTTCTAAATTTGAGACCCTGTTCTGTTCTGTAATTCAGTTCCTGTGTAGCCAAGTTTACATTCCGTGTATTACTGATACCTTATGATGTTTCTTTTTCTGTGTGACTTATTTCAGTTAGAATCATCATACCTGAATCCACTCATTGTGCTGCTAAGGGCCTGATGACATAGATTTCATTGCTGAGTGATATTGCTTTGTAAGTAAATACCACAACTTCTTTATCCATTTTTCACTTTCTGCGATGTTGAACTTGTACTGTAAACGAGGTTCTTGTAAACAGAGGCGTCCCAAACTTTGGGGTGGCTGTGTCTTTTTGATTTTAATTTCCCTAAGCTATAGGACCATAAGTGGAAGTGCCCTAGGCTCTGTTGCTTTGTTTTTTAGATGTTTCAGGAAACACCATACACTTCTCCCGAGTGTCTGTTGGCAATTTACATCCCGCCCATCAGCATAACAAGGCTCCCAGTTCTCCATGGCCTGTCCTGCCTTTCTGGATTTTACACTTTTTTCAGATGGCCCTTTTGACCGGGGGGAAGTGAGACTTCATTGTAGTGCAGATTTCCTTTGCAAGCTTGCTTGGTTGGCCAAAAAGGGCGTATGCGTTTTTTCCTGAATATATTCAGGAAAAAACGCATACGCCCTTTTTGGCCAAGTGCATCATTGTGGACGTTCTGCCTCTTTTCCTATGCTTTCAATGCAATTCCAGTCTACCTCCTGAAATCGGTTTCCTGCAATTCTGCCCCGCTTTCAAGTCCTCTTGGCAGCCTTACTTCAGTATATTTTTGGACGATAGCTGTCATTTATAAGTCTGCAGGGTTGTGAATTACAGTGCCCCTGAGCTCCTTTCTTCAACTCGCTTTCTTTTGAGCTGGCCGCAACACCGCAGGATGGCTTCAGGCCCTAATCTGGTTCCGGCACGGCACGCTGAGCCTTTGGTTAATTCCTCTTCCTGGTGGGAAATGAGAGTTAAATTTGCCCGTCCAGACACCTCCAGCTAGTCTCTCATTGGTTCTCGCTATTCCTGTTCATCTTCCGCAGAAATTGCAAACTGGGCCAAACAGGAGGTTAAAGGGACTGACTCTCCAAGTCGGGAGGGTGTTAGTAAAGCGTCTGGAATGTTGCACCCGAGTACCAGGGTACGAAAACTGAGACATATTTGAACACGTCTCCCGATCACATGGTTGATCATACTCTAGGTTCCACATGCATGTTTTAGCTGAAGGAAGAATACCTTAAACCTGGGTAGTTGAAACCCGTGGAATGGGTACCATGCAATATGACTTCAGAGGGTCTTCATTTGCTCACCAAACTTCTCCAATCCTATCACTGCTGCGTTTATGCCCCTGTACACATGCTTGATTCTCTTTCGGAGACATAGCAATCCATAGGTTTTAAGATACTTACTAGTCAGGTACATTCTTAGGCGTTTAATATGCGGTGTTGTGTCCATTTCGTTGAGCAAGGAGTAGCTCTTGTCTATTCCATATTTGGCTTAAGGAACTTTATCTGTGCTCATTTCAATCTCTGGTTTTATGCAGCACCCCAACTCACCTTTCCCCTTAAGCAAGCATAAGTTGGTTTTCTAAATTTGAGACCCTGTTCTGTTCTGTAATTCAGTTCCTGTGTAGCCAAGTTTACATTCCGTGTATTACTGATATCTTTGATGTTTCTTTTTCTGTGTGACTTATTTCAGTTAGAATCATCATACCTGAATCCACTCATTGTGCTGCTAAGGGCCTGATGACATAGATTTCATTGCAGAGTGATATTGCTTTGTAAGTAAATACCACAACTTCTTTATCCATTTTTCACTTTCTGCGATGTTGAACTTGTACTGTAAACGAGGTTCTTGTAAACAGAGGCGTCCCAAACTTTGGGGTGGCTGTGTCTTTTTTATTTTAATTTCCCTAATCTATAGGACCATAAGTTGAAGTGCCCTAGGCTCTGTTGCTTTGTTTTTTAGATGTTTCAGGAAACACCATACACTTCTCCCGAGTGTCTGTTGGCAATTTACATCCCGCCCATCAGCATAACAAGGCTCCCAGTTCTCCATGGCCTGTCCTGCCTTTCTGGATTTTACACTTTTTTCAGATGGCCCTTTTGACCGGGGGGAAGTGAGACTTCATTGTAGTGCAGATTTCCTTTGCAAGGTTGCTTGGTTGGCCAAAAAGGGCATATGCGTTTTTTCCTGAATATATTCAGGAAAAAACGCATACACCCTTTTTGGCCAAGTGCATCATTGTGGACGTTCTGCCTCTTTTCCTATGCTTTCAATGCAATTCCAGTCTACCTCCTGAAATCGGTTTCCTGCAATTCTGCCTCGCTTTCAAGTCCTCTTGGCAGCCTTACTTCAGTATGTTTTTGGATGATAGCTGTCATTTATAACTCTGCAGGTTTGTGAATTACAGTGCCCCTGAGCTCCTTTCTTCAACTCGCTTTCTTGTGAGCTGGCCGCAACACCGCAGGATGGCTTCAGGCCCTAATCTGGTTCCGGCACGGCACGCTGAGCCTTTGGTTAATTCCTCTTCCTGGTGGGAAATGAGAGTTAAATTTGCCCGTCCAGACACCTCCAGCTAGTCTCTCATTGGTTCTCACTATTCCTGTTCATCTTCCGCAGAAATTGCAAACTGGGCCAAACAGGAGGTTAAAGGGACTGACTCTCCAAGTCGGGAGGGTGTTAGTAAAGCGTCTGGAATGTTGCACCCGAGTACCAGGGTACGAAAACTGAGACATATTTGAACACGTCTCCCGATCACATGGTTGATCATACTCTAGGTTCCACATGCATGTTTTACCTGAAGGAAGAATACCTTAAACCTGGGTAGTTGAAACCCGTGGAATGGGTACCATGCAATATGACTTCAAAGGGTCTTCATTTGCTCACCGAACCTCTCCAATCCTATCACTGCTGTGTTTATGCCCCTGTACACATGCTTGATTCTCTTTCGGAGACATAGCAATCCATAGGTTTTAAGATACTTACTAGTCAGGTACATTCTTAGGCGTTTAATATGCGGTGTTGAGTCCATTTCTTTGAGCAAGGAGTAGCTCTTGTCTATTCCATATTTGGCTTAAGGAAATTTATCTGTGCTCATTTCAATCTCTGGTTTTATGCAGCACCCCAACTCACCTTTACCCTTAAGCAAGCATAAGTTGGTTTTCTAAATTTGAGACCCTGTTCTGTTCTGTAATTCAGTTCCTGTGTAGCCAAGTTTACATTCCGTGTATTACTGATATCTTATGATGTTTCTTTTTCTGTGTGACTTATTTCAGTTAGAATCATCATACCTGAATCCACTCATTGTGCTGCTAAGGGCCTGATGACATAGATTTCATTGCTGAGTGATATTGCTTTGTAAGTAAATACCACAACTTCTTTATCCATTTTTCACTTTCTGCGATGTTGAACTTGTACTGTAAACGAGGTTCTTGTAAACAGAGGCGTCCCAATGTTTGGGGTGGCTGTGTCTTTTTGATTTTAATTTCCCTAAGCTATAGGACCATAAGTGGAAGTGCCCTAGGCTCTGTTGCTTTGTTTTTTAGATGTTTCAGGAAACACCATACACTTCTCCCGAGTGTCTGTTGGCAATTTACATCCCGCCCATCAGCATAACAAGGCTCCCAGTTCTCCATTGCGTGTCCTGTCTTTCTGGATTTTACACTTTTTTCAGATGGCCCTTTTGACCGGGGGGAAGTGAGACTTCATTGTAGTGCAGATTTCCTTTGCAAGCTTGCTTGGTTGGCCAAAAAGGGCGTATGCGTTTTTTCCTGAATATATTCAGGAAAAAACGCATACGCCCTTTTTGGCCAAGTGCATCATTGTGGACGTTCTGCCTCTTTTCCTATGCTTTCAATGCAATTCCAGTCTACCTCCTGAAATCGGTTTCCTGCAATTCTGCCCCGCTTTCAAGTCCTCTTGGCAGCCTTACTTCAGTATATTTTTGGACGATAGCTGTCATTTATAACTCTGCAGGTTTGTGAATTACAGTGCCCCTGTGCTCCTTTCTTTAACTCGCTTTCTTTTGAGCTGGCCGCAACACCGCAGGATGGCTTCAGGCCCTAATCTTGTTCCGGCACGGCACGCTGAGCCTTTGGTTAATTCCTCTTCCTGGTGGGAAATGAGAGTTAAATTTGCCCGTCCAGACACCTCCAGCTAGTCTCTCATTGGTTCTCGCTATTCCTGTTCATCTTCCGCAGAAATTGCAAACTGGGCCAAACAGGAGGTTAAAGGGACTGACTCTCCAAGTCGGGAGGGTGTTAGTAAAGCGTCTGGAATGTTGCACCTGAGTACCAGGGTACGAAAACTGAGACATATTTGAACACGTCTCCCGATCACATGGTTGATCAGACTCTAGGTTCCACATGCATGTTTTAGCTGAAGGAAGAATACCTTAAACCTGGGTAGTTGAAACCCGTGGAATGGGTACCATGCAATATGACTTCAGAGGGTCTTCATTTGCTCACCGAACCTCTCCAATCCTATCACTGCTGCGTTTATGCCCCTGTACACATGCTTGATTCTCTTTCGGAGACATAGCAATCCATAGGTTTTAAGATACTTACTAGTCAGGTACATTCTTAGGCATTTAATATGCGGTGTTGAGTCCATTTCGTTGAGCAAGGAGTAGCTCTTGTCTATTCCATATTTGGCTTAAGGAACTTTATCTGTGCTCATTTCAATCTCTGGTTTTATGCAACACCCCAACTCACCTTTCCCCTTAAGCAAGCATAAGTTGGTTTTCTAAATTTGAGACCCTGTTCTGTTCTGTAATTCAGTTCCTGTGTAGCCAAGTTTACATTCCGTGTATTACTGATATCTTATGATGTTTCTTTTTCTGTGTGACTTATTTCAGTTAGAATCATCATACCTGAATCCACTCATTGTGCTGCTAAGGGCCTGATGACATAGATTTCATTGCTGAGTGATATTGCTTTGTAAGTAAATACCACAACTTCTTTATCCATTTTTCACTTTCTGCGATGTTGAACTTGTACTGTAAACGAGGTTCTTGTAAACAGAGGCGTCCCAAACTTTGGGGTGGCTGTGTCTTTTTGATTTTAATTTCCCTAAGCTATAGGACCATAAGTGGAAGTGCCCTAGGCTCTGTTGCTTTGTTTTTTAGATGTTTCAGGAAACACCATACACTTCTCCCGAGTGTCTGTTGGCAATTTACATCCCGCCCATCAGCATAACAAGGCTCCCAGTTCTCCATGGCCTGTCCTGCCTTTCTGGATTTTACACGTTTTTCATATGGCCCTTTTGACCGGGGGGAAGTGAGACTTCATTGTAGTGCAGATTTCATTTGCACGTTTGCTTGGTTGGCCAAAAAGGGCGTATGCGTTTTTTCCTGAATGTATTCAGGAAAAAACGCATACGCCCTTTTTGGTGAAGTGCATCATTGTGGACGTTCTGCCGCTTTTCCTATGCTTTCAATGCAATTCCAGTCTACCTCCTGAAATCAGTTTCCTGCAATTCTGCCCCGCTTTCAAGTCCTCTTGGCAGCCTTACTTCAGTATATTTTTGGACGATAGCTCTCATTTATAACTCTGCAGGTTTGTGAATTACAGTGCCCCTGAGCTCCTTTCTTCAACTCGCTTTCTTTTGAGCTGGCCGCAACACCGCAGGATGGCTTCAGGCCCTAATCTGGTTCCGGCACGGCACGCTGAGCCTTTGGTTAATTCCTCTTCCTGGTGGGAAATGAGAGTAAAATTTGCCCGTCCAGACACCTCCAGCTAGTCTCTCATTGGTTCTCGCTATTCCTGTTCATCTTCTGCAGAAATTGCAAACTGGGCCAAACAGGAGGTTAAAGGGACTGACTCTCCAAGTCGGGAGGGTGTTAGTAAAGCGTCTGGAATGTTGCACCCGAGTACCAGGGTACGAAAACTGAGACATATTTGAACACGTCTCCCGATCACATGGTTGATCATACTCTAGGTTCCACATGAATGTTTTAGCTGAAGGAAGAATACCTTAAACCTGGGTAGTTGAAACCCGTGGAATGGGTACCATGCAATATGACTTCAAAGGGTCTTCATTTGCTCACCGAACCTCTCCAATCCTATCACTGCTGCATTTATGCCCCTGTACACACGCTTGATTCTCTTTCGGAGACATAGCAATCCCTAGGTTTTAAGATACTTACTAGTCAGGTACATTCTTAGGCGTTTAATATGGGGTGTTGAGTCCATTTCGTTGAGCAAGGAGTAGCTCTTGTCTATTCCATATTTGGCTTAAGGAACTTTATCTGTGCTCATTTCAATCTCTGGTTTTATGCAGCACCCCAACTCACCTTTCCCCTTAAGCAAGCATAAGTTGGTTTTCTAAATTTGAGACCCTGTTCTGTTCTGTAATTCAGTTCCTGTGTAGCCAAGTTTACATTCCGTGTATTAGTGATATCTTATGATGTTTCTTTTTCTGTGTGACTTATTTCAGTTAGAATCATCGTACCTGAATCCACTCATTGTGCTGCTAAGAGCCTGATGACATAGATTTCATTGCTGAGTGATATTGCTTTGTAAGTAAATACCACAACTTCTTTATCCATTTTTCACTTTCTGCGATGTTGAACTTGTACTGTAAACGAGGTTCTTGTAAACAGAGGCGTCCCAAACTTTGGGGTGGCTGTGTCTTTTTGATTTTAATTTCCCTAAGCTATAGGACCATAAGTGGAAGTGCCCTAGGCTCTGTTGCTTTGTTTTTTAGATGTTTCAGGAAACACCATACACTTCTCCCGAGTGTCTGTTGGCAATTTACATCCCGCCCATCAGCATAACAAGGCTCCCAGTTCTCCATGGCCTGTCCTGCCTTTCTGGATTTTACACTTTTTTCAGATGGCCCTTTTGACCGGGGGGAAGTGAGACTTCATTTTAGTGCAGATTTACTTTGCAAGCTTGCTTGGTTGGCCAAAACGGGCGTATGCGTTTTTTCCTGAATATATTCAGGAAAAAACGCATACGCCCTTTTTGGCCAAGTGCATCATTGTGGACGTTCTGCCTCTTTTCCTATGCTTTCAATGCAATTCCAGTCTACCTCCTGAAATCGGTTTCCTGCAATTCTGCCCCGCTTTCAAGTCCTCTTGGCAGCCTTACTTCAGTATATTTTTGGACGATGGCTGTCATTTATAACTCTGCAGGTTTGTGAATTACAGTACCCCTGAGCTCCTTTCTTCAACTCGCTTTCTTTTGAGCTGGCCGCAACACCGCAGGATGGCTTCAGGCCCTAATCTGGTTCCGGCACGGCACGCTGAGCCTTTGGTTAATTCCTCTTCCTGGTGGGAAATGAGAGTTAAATTTGCCCGTCCAGACACCTCCAGCTAGTCTCTCATTGGTTCTGGCTATTCCTGTTCATCTTCTGCAGAAATTGCAAACTGGGCCAAACAGGAGGTTAAAGGGACTGACTCTCCAAGTCGGGAGGGTGTTAGTAAAGCGTCTGGAATGTTGCACCCGAGTACCAGGGTACGAAAACTGAGACATATTTGAACACGTCTCCCGATCACATGGTTGATCAGACTCTAGGTTCCACATGCATGTTTTAGCTGAAGGAAGAATACCTTAAACCTGGGTAGTTGAAACCCGTGGAATGGGTACCATGCAATATGACTTCAAAGGGTCTTCATTTGCTCACCGAACCTCTCCAATCCTATCACTGCTGTGTTTATGCCCCTGTACACATGCTTGATTCTCTTTCGGAGACATAGCAATCCATAGGTTTTAAGATACTTACTAGTCAGGTACATTCTTAGGCGTTAAATATGCGGTGTTGAGTCCATTTCTTTGAGCAAGGAGTAGCTCTTGTCTATTCCATATTTGGCTTAAGGAAATTTATCTGTGCTCATTTCAATCTCTGGTTTTATGCAGCACCCCAACTCACCTTTACCCTTAAGCAAGCATAAGTTGGTTTTCTAAATTTGAGACCCTGTTCTGTTCTGTA